>NC_049210.1:45540837-45710837 GCF_013347855.1 Anguilla anguilla
GGGCATTGCTCTGACATTATTTTGGTGCAGTAGCGTGTCTGTGTTTTTGTGTGTGTGTGTGTGTGCGTGCATGTGTGCGTGCGTGTGCTTGCATGTGTGTGCGTGCGTGTGCGTGCATGTGTGTGCTTGCGTGTGCGTGCATGTGTGCGTGCGTGTGTGTGCATGCGTGTGCGTGCGTGTGTGTGTGCGTGCGTGTGCTTGCATGTGTGTGTGTGATGTCATGTTGACGGGATTAGGTTATGGATTAGGACGGGGAGGCTTGATAACTTCACGCAGCCTCCATCTCTCACAACACGGCGGCTTAATCCCTCGTTATGTTTATCTGCTGAAACGGCGAGCTCGCTGGGAGACGCACCGCGGGCTAAGCAGTCCAGGCTCTTTCTTTCACCATAATATCTTCTGTCCTGTGAAAAGCGGCGCGTGGTGCCCTGTAACGCACAGACAAAAAAGGGAAATTAAATATTGCACGCCCGTGAGGTCATCCAGTGTGGCTCGGATGTGGTTTAAAAAAAAAAAAAAGAAAGAAAGATCAGGGCTAATATGTTCGGATCACTTTTTAAAAATTATAACACTGTTTTCGCTGTGATCCTCGTTAATGAAGCGTGGCTGGCTCGCGACCGCCGCTCCCCCTCGTGAATATTAAACGGATACGCCGCGGCTACGTCCACAAATAGCGCTCAGCCCGAGCAGCGCAAATTGTTCTGACTGAGTTGTCTGAAGAAATCGCATTATGCCGTATCTCTCGCTCTGGAATGCGCGCGCGTGCGGAGGGCTACGATGCCGGTGGAATATTGATGAACATTAGAACTCGGGGGGACTGGGTGTTCTGGGCAGGGAAATGATGGGGACTTCTGATATGACAAGGCCACAAACTACCCGCCGTGCGGTCGTACAGAGTGGGCGGACAGGACAGGTCTGCTGAGTATTTACACCTGTGTCTGCCATGGATGGACGTTTTTTTGTCAATTGTCAACTCCTAAAAAAAAATAATATTAAATCTTTGACGAGTTCTGAATTTTTAGTGAATAATAGTAAATAATATTCCTAGTTGGGTTTTATGTGTGTCTAGCTTCCACAAGGTAGCAAGGTAACACATTTGCATCCAAAGTAACAGCAGAGATCTCATATTATATGCAACGTTTGTGTAATCTGCAAAGCCTACAACACAAGACTACTGACCCCCACAACCTATTCTCACCAACTTCATCTCTTTCTCTCTCTCTCTCTCTCCTCCCCCCCCCCCTCTCCCTCTCTCTCTCGTTCATCACACTCCGTCAGATTCTCATCTCTCATCTCTATACTGACAGACGGATAATATCTCCTATTAATAACGGGACCAAATGATCCGCAGAGAATTCCCAGGTTTCCGTCGGGGGGAACCGCTCCTCCACCTGTCTGCTGTGGCAGCCCGCTGCGATAAGGCTGCGGAATTTGGTTTTAGTGTCTAAGTGTGCGCTAAATAGGCTTCGGGAAACCTCAAGTCGCTATCGAGCGAGCGCATTCACGACGGACGATGTGACATGACAGTTGAAATTAATGAGTGCGTTAAGCAGATATAGCCGTTCAGTCACAATTCGATAAAAAACATTCCGTATCTCTTGCCAGCGTCCTTATCTCGGTAAGGAATTACGCTTTATAATCTGAAATACACATTCTGTCGTCAAATGTTATTTGCACTTCAAAATAGTTAAGGCAGCCATACTTAATAAACTCCTGCAGCCCCCCACCCCCACCCCCCCCACTTGTTTATCTCACAGAGTCTGTGGATCGCTTTCAAGAAGTGATTCCAAAAATATTCTTTCTTTTGCAAATAATGGACAGGGTTGAAAGAGAGCACTGCTTTTTTGCTGTCTTTAATAATAAAAAAAAGCAAAACACAGAGATTTCACGCTCGGTATTCTGAAAGGAAGTGCATTTCCAAAATCAGTCGAAATGCCAAACATTGCATAAAGAGTAACTCATTAGTCTTTTCTTTTTCGTGAAGATAATCACAAGTGCCCAAATGAAAAGTCCAAATAGGTAATCGTGCAGGATGAAAGGACAGAAAAGGAAAATGAAATAGAAGAAAAAGACTAAAGTGCAGACATTTGGCAAATTGGTCTTCATCAATTCATTGCTGAAGGAAGCCGTGCTATAGAAAAGTACTGTTCCAAGTGAAGGCATTAGCATTTGTTGACCTTTAAACCCCGGTTCATGGCTCTCTATATGCATTAAAATGACATGGAAAAAAAGAAAAAATATGAAATTATTTTATTAAAATAAAATAAATTTGATGGACTTGCCGAATTCATACACAAAGTTTGAAGACCATGCATGAGCTGTATTACTTTCTCTAGTTGTCAGTAGCCACGCGTGCATAGAGAAGGCAAGACTCGCTATTATATATAAGTACAAATATAGCCGCTGAGCATCAGGAAGTGCAGAAGGTTCTGACGGATGATTGACACCCTGGGAGTGAGCGGGGCACCTCGGAGACTGCGCAACCATCTGGCCGTGCGCCAGCGCAGTCCAGCACAGTCCAGCACAGTGAAAATGCGCAGGGCTAATTCAGTTCCCGCAGAGTTTATCTGCGGATTAGAGCTGCGCGAGTGCTCGAAAGATCAGATTGTTCTCTGAGCGACTGAAATGCGCTCGGGTCGGTGTTCCTTTAAGGCCGGAACCTTCTCATTGCTGCCAGACCGAATCGTGTGAAAGTGATTTTATCTGAAAAAAAATTGGAATGATTGGACAAATGATAGGAGGTCCCGGGTTCGAATCTTGGCCTGCACCTTTCTGTATGGAGTTTGCATGTTCTCCCCGTGTCCACGTGGGTTTCCTTAGGGTACGCGGGTTATAGCGGATATAGATGATGGATGGAAGGATGGATGGATGACCCAAATGATTGTTCCACTGAATCAAGGACTGCATGGTTGGATAGCACATTTTTGCAGCAGTTAAAAAAAACAGATCACCAGTACGTAAGTGAATAACGTCGCTATGGTCATCATGGATGTGGATTGTCTTTGACATGGGGTTTGGATGCCAAGTCTGAATGCATAGGGGGGAAAAACGCTGAATTTTTATTTCTTCCAACTTCTAATTAGCACACAACAGCCTGAGAGTAAATGATGATTAGCTGCTCAGACGGAACGAGCGTTTTTTGCTTGCCGGTTCCCGGGCTCATTTTCCTTTGTTGTTATCGAACGGCGGCTCGGTGGAACAAACAGCCGATTCATGGCCGGGCCTCTGGAGGGTTCTGCGCTCGGGCGAGAAGCTCGCGTTGAGCGCGAGCCGCCCGTTCTGCTGACGGGGCGACCAGCCGGAATCTCCGTCCTTAATCACCGTCTTAATGTTCGCTTCCCCTCCGTTGTTGTCTGGAACAAATCTGAATGCGACCTTTCAAGTGGCCTGTTGTGAGGTAGGTTATCGAGGGCATTTCTCGAATGTGGTCAGTGTCAATTACCCGAACGTCCTGGTAATTTAAGTGATGCTGGAGTTGATCATACACTAGTAGTGCCTCATGGAGAGTGTAAACAGTGAAAACCTCTACTTTGCGATGACTCAGCAAGCCAGTTCTCTGTCCGTCTCCGCCTCCTAGGCAGCGTTTCCCTGCTGAAAGGTCCCTCACAGTGTGATTCGGTGCATTCTGTGCCCATATTTCGTTACAAGACAAGCATTATTATTTAAAGAATTGACCTGAACATTTACACACATTAAGCGAGCGTGTGATGTAGGTACTGTGTCCTTTGGGCCTACATGCCTCCGTAGTACAATGGCCATGTTATACTAGTCCTCATACAAAAACAAAAGCCATACTGTATATAAATAAGCGCTGTGTATGTGCATATTTTTAATTGTCAGCATGTTGTAATAGCGTTTACATATGGAGTAAAAGGACATGCTTATTGTTGAGTATCTTTCATAAAATTATGGTTTCTTGCTACAGATTGCCAAGACATGTCCAAAAGCACTTTTCTCCAGTCTGACGTTTAAATACCCATCTATTATTTGAAGCCAATTATTTTTCTTCTGTTTGTAAAATTCAAGTAAGTAACAACATTTGTTTGTATATCTGCCTTGCAATCTATCTACATGCATAAACATGGTCTGAGGTTAATTTAATGCCTTCAATACATAGAGGAATATATCACTTCTCAATATCTAATCTGCAGCTATACTATAACAACAACAAAAAAGGATTCTGTTGTATGGATGGATAAAAAAAGGAGTTGTTGTTCTCTGAATCATTCAAGGGCCCGGCACATCACGCTGAGTACAAGCGACTCCTTTGTCAGGACAAATTAGCATTTCTGTGGCGTTCGGGACGGACACGTTACGTCTGCCCCCTCAGACCCGGCGGCGTCGCCCACTCCGTCTGAACCAGACGAGCGAAATGATCCTTCTGGAACACGAGCGAAACGATCCTTCTGGAACACGAGCGAAACGATCCTTCTGGAACACGATCGAAACGATCCTTCTGGAACACGAGCGAAACGATCCTTCTGGAACACGAGCGAAACGATCCTTCTGGAACACGATCGAAACGATCCTTCTGGAACACGAGCGAAACGATCCTTCTGGAACACGAGCGAAACGATCCTTCTGGAACACGAGCGAAATGATCCTTCTGGAACACGAGCGAAACGATCCTTCTGGAACACGATCGAAACGATCCTTCTGGAACACGATCGAAACGATCCTTCTGGAACACGAGCGAAACGATCCTTCTGGAACACGAGCGAAACGATCCTTCTGGAACACGATCGAAACGATCCTTCTGGAACACGAGCGAAACGATCCTTCTGGAACACGAGCGAAATGATCCTTCTGGAACACGAGCGAAATGATCCTTCTGGAACACGAGCGAAATGATCCTTCTGGAACACGAGCGAAACGATCCTTCTGGAACACGAGCGAAACGATCCTTCTGGAACACGAGCGAAACGATCCTTCTGGAACACGAGCGAAACGATCCTTCTGGAACACGAGCGAAACGATCCTTCTGGAACACGAGCGAAACGATCCTTCTGGAACACGAGCGATCGGTCTCCATTGTAGTTCAAAGGCATCCGTTTTATTTATTTATTAACTTTTTTTATTAAAATTGCATTAAAAAAAACCTTTATCCATGTCATTGGATGTTTGAATAGTAGACAGAAACACATTTATTGGGTATTACCATTTATCTCCAGACAGGCAGTGACCTTTGAAATGTGAAATTCTGTTGGAGTAACTTTTATTTTTTATTTTATTGCATTATGGTGAGTACCAGGAGTTAACTTCTGAGTCAGGTTTGACTCATTCTTCTTACCACAAATACAGTTTCATACACAGTTAAATTAGGGACACGGTGAAGTGATAATTGAACTACAGCAATTCTGTCTGCTGTCTTCCACTTTTATTATCAGTGAAAAGTTTTGAAAGATATGCATATATCATTACCCAGAATGCATTTGGCTCATTGCTACCCAATGGATGTCTGTACATTTAACCTTACCAATATGGTTCCACCATCTCCTGTTCATGTCTACCCACCCAATGAAATTTATCTGCAAAAGACCGATGTACTGTAACCAGTAAAGTGGCTTTGGCGTGATGTTCTTCGCTTATTCACTGTAGACAATGACAGTTGCCTGGAATCAATGAGCATTTATCGCTTGAGTTTTCCTTGGAAATTACGAAAACTGGTTGTGGTAATTGTTAAACTCGCATAACTGTGTTTCTGAAGACAAAAGGTTATTTCCTTTTACTCTTTAAGTCAAAGTTCAAGACGATAAATGAACACAGATTTTGCCTGACCCAAATTTTGCTTTAGCACAATTCACCACAGACTGATGCCATGAAATTGAAACTGTTAATGAATAAAGTAGGTGTTATTCATTGTATCAAAATGCCTCTCTGTATTAGTACACCGTGACAGCAGTGACTTTTTAATGTCACAGAGGACCCCCGTGAAGACCTGTGTGAATTAATTTGAGGGAGGTGGTTCCTAATTTGGAGGTGGTGGAATGGCAAGCTTCATTCAGGGTAAATACTGTTGTCACATTTACAGTATATGACAGCATTACTTAGGTGAAAACACACACAAAATGCATGTCAGTTTCATTTCCCGGTTCAGTGAAATTATACATCAAATTTTGTCTGGACAACTGGGCAGTAATCAAGAAACTAAAGAGGATTGTTCAGGATCAAGGAAAAATACATCCAAGCTTCAATGGAACAGGAAGAAGTGAAGGCAAAATTAGACTTGAAACAACAACCAAAAAAATCGATTTCTGTAATTGGACTTGGCCTAAGTGCTTTTTGGACTGCAGTGTAATAGCCAATACAGGACAATTATGATTTGAGGGAAGTGAAAGAATAGACAACAAAAAAAAAGTGCTTTGACATCAGCAAAAGTGCAGAAAAGGTCAAGTGCAAGTTCCCTGCCAATTATGGCAGAACTATTTTACAGGCTTAATTGTAACACTGTGTACAAGGGAAAATTAAAAGACTGAAACCAAGTGTGTGTGGTTCACTTTGACAAGGTTCAGCAAGTGTCCTGTATCAGTGCATGTAAAAAAAAAAAAATGTTGTTGAGTGTACTGTTGTTTAAAAAAAAAAAAAAAAACTAAAACGAACGTATCAAAAGATGCTTTATAAAATCGTGTTTCTGAATTGCAAATCTGCCTGAAGTTGCAGGTATATCTTAGGAAACCGTCACCTGCAATCTCTTCTTTAAATTCTATGCTTTTTACACACGCAGTTAAAAGCGTTTGAAACGAGGGGGCGAACTGTTGGATGGAGACAACACTCGTCCTGAGTTTGTTAGCGTCCTTGTAGTCGTGTGGATGGGACTTAAAGCCGCTCTTCTACGAGGAGTCGGAGTGGAGAAGGCATTGTTAGAGAAGTTAAAAAAGCTCAAAGTCAGAGACAAGGGCAGCTTAGACAGTGAGTGTGCACCACGCGCTCTCCCCTGGCAAGAGGCGGCCCGCTCTCAGACTTCAGCTGAGATTCGTACGAGGAGCTCTGTAATGGAGTGTGGCACTTTGATGGGTCAATGACTCATTATGTTAATATGGAGAGAGAGAGAGAGAGAGAGAGAGAGAGGAGGCAGCAAGTTCATTAAACGGATAGATTAAAAACCGTGGACAAAAAAAAACAATGGCTTGTTTTAAAAGCGTGTGGATATTTGGACCGCAACCTTTGTGAGTTTCATTGGTTACTCTCCTGAGAAATAATATCTTGGGAGGGAAGGAGGGGAGGGGGACATGCATGTACTGGTATACAGAAGTACATATTATGTATATGTATATATAATGCAATGTTTCATTCATCCATTCATTCAAAGGTGAAATTTTACCCAATGCCTAAAGCTGATATGAAAATATGCATTTTTAGTAAACTGCTCACAAGATCAATTTTCTGCAATATCTTGATAGATTTCATTTTGTATGTATGTATAATAGTGTCCTTTTCATTTGAGCCCCAAATGAAAAAATCCTGAACATTTTACCGATTAGAGAAATAATGTACATTGTTTTAATACACAAAAAAACAGCATGACAAATATTAAAATTCACAACAGTTTATCAAACCCTTAAATTAAAAAAAAAATGCAGTGGAGCTTATAATTAATACAGAAGGATAATGTAGTTACCATGATAACTGAGGAAATCATCACATGAATTTGCATTTAAAATAATATGTTTAAAAGATAAAGGTTAATCACTAAATTGAAACTCAAGAAAGGCACTGATGGCAAATTAACTAATAATTTTCTTTTCCAATTTTTGACAAAGACAAGTAAAATAATCCTCGTATTTTCATAAAATGTCACAAATATATATTTATATTTATTTATATATATATTTTTAAAAGCCTCTTGGCAATATTAGTATGTGTATCACATCATAGTAGAATGGTTTTCAGGTGCGCAGAATTGTGTGTGATTGTGGACTTTCTGGTGCGTTTTTATCCGCGGATAGAAGACCTGGAAAAGACAGGGAATGCATTAACAGCAGTGTAACAGGAACGCCACACATTTGACGCTAGATAACACATTCCGCGGGGATTCTGAAGCCAGGAACACCAATAGCTGGAGGTGCCAGAGACTTTTGGTGTGTGTGTGTGTGTGTGTGTGTGTGCGTGCGTGCGTGCGTGCGTGCGTGCGTGTGTGCGTGCGTGAGGAAACTGGCGGAACACTGATAAGGGATCAGCTGGTAGCAGATTAAAAGCGGGGGAAAAATCTACATGTCTCTGCCCCCTGCGCGAGATTGGGAATGCTGGATCAGAGTCGGCTCCGGGACGCGCGCGTATTCCAGTCCGCGTTCCCACAGAGACGCGTCGGGAACACGCAGTGCCAGATGTCGCCCTTGTCTTTCGACGTCTGGAGCGAGACGACGCTTCCCTGTGTGTCTGATCGCAAAAGGCAGCTCAACAATAAAGGCCTACTGAAACGCGGACGCGTCCACCGTGTTTTAGCGATGGGTCACGGTTTTGTTTGTGCCTGTACTGTACCGTCGCGTTTTCGTGTTTCGCCAGAGCAGGCTGAGGCCACAGATGCAGATGCAACACCGGTCTCGGTAAATACGGAAGGTTGGGTTGCTTAGCGCTGGCTCAGCGACTGGGCGAAGGCAGTGGAGACGACCTCATGGCTGCTCTAAAAGCAGTAAGTCTCACCTGCTGTCCCGTTTGCTCTACGGTAACGGCCTCGGGTTCGAGCGCCCGTACGGCCTGTTGCGCACGCCTGCCTGACCGACTGTCCTGGCGAGAGGCGGTGCGTACGGCCAAATGTGAACCCTGTGGAGCGACCCTGCGACTCTGCTTACATGCGTCAGTGGGTGCCACCGCAACCACAAGCTACACAGTTATCACTGAGTGGAGCAACGGAATGTTCAAGTCGTGTTGATGGCGAACTTGTTGCAATCACTGCCGACAGAAAATAAGATATTTTATGTGTTTCAAAAAAAAAAAAAAAAAACCGGAACCTGTAATCATATGATTTAATAATGTTCTTCTTTATTAAGGAGGCTGCTAAAACAAAGGCCCTTAATGTGTCTTCATGTGTGTATTATGTGCAGTTCAGCTTCTCTGCTTTGCAATGAAATTTACAGAATAGGTTGGGCAATAATGGATCAGGCTGCATTCTTATGAAAAGAACTGGCTGCTTCTCTCATGAAAAAAGAAAATTAGCCTTGAAAAAAAAAAAAACCATCTAGCGCTATTGATAACTTCAGAATACCTGTTAGTCTGTCACCAGAAATATTAGATAAGAGGCTGGTAGGAGTGATATGTTTGTCAGTCAGCACCACAACAAAAATACCCATCAATAAAAGTTTTTAAATGCATCAGTGGTGACTGTAATTTCATGTCAGGAGTGTACTTCTCTAGAATTTTGACTAATTAATTTCCTCTGGTTTTTTATTGATGGTTTATTGAGGAAAATATGACCGCACAGCATTCTGAAATTGGAAGTAATTTGTCCTTAAGTAGTCCTGAGGTAACCTCCTTGACATTTTATCAGACACTGTGATTTTTGTGTTTTTCCCTATATAATAGCTGTCCAATAGTCCATTCCTATAAAAGGGCATCTGAGGCAGCATAGAGTATAATGTGCATATAAGCATATTAAGCTCTCAGTGTCACCTTGGCTGAATGATGGTGCTTCATGTGAATCACAAGCTCAATAAGCCTGCAGTAACTCAGAAGCCGACCGAACTGACAATTGCAGTATTAGCCTGTGGTAAAAAAAAATCTAATATCACTTAGGCACAAACCAGTACGTGAAGAAGAATGGCTGCTTCCTCTGAGTAGAATGCGTAAAAAGAGGTTGTCTGTGGGAAAAATAGTCCAAGAACAGTGCTTGTGTTATTGCAGGAGTTGTCAACTTTTTTTTTTTTTTTTTAATCATCGAATTAGGACAGATCCCTCGAGCTGAAAATGTGTGGTGCATAATTAGGCTGGCCTGAAGGCCTGTGGTTGTGATGAAAGTACAAAAAAAAAAAAAATGACACCCCTTACTGTTATTTGTGTCCAGTTCTACAACCTCTCTTGAATCTAATATATATAACCATTAGATTATAATGGTATAATTTTATAATTTATCAAGAACAATGAACAGTCCTTTGGAAATGGATTTAGCTGTGCTCAGAAGTCGTAAAACACAATATTTTCAGATTGAATTCATTTCAATAAACTAAACCAAATGCCAAATAAAGTTCTTAACTCTGACTGTGCAGTCCTTTTCTTACGATCACCCCTTCTGCTATCGCCGGTGGAATAAAACTACTGGTTTGTTAGTGTTCGAGTTGAGTTGTCAAAAACAAGTTCAGAATTTGGTTAAAGCGATATAAAGGTTTAACAAAAAGGCATGTGGGGGGGGGGCGGTGGGTGAGAGGACAAAGGGACGTGGTTCAGTTGGATTGGCTGTAATGTACATGGACAGTTTGTTTTTTTAAGATTGACACTTGAATGGAGAGTTAGACGGCAGGTTTCAAAAAAAGTTACTTTCAAAAGACCGCGGCACGAAGGTCCATTGATGTCCTGTAATTAAGGTATTTTTCCAACAGCGCTATTGATCAGCCTGAAGGAGACTCAATCATCGGGAGCTTAGGGTCCCCCGCTTAGATTTTTTTTTTCATTTCTCTCTCTCTCTCTCTCTCTCTCTTTCTCAAGGTCATGCTTTGAGCCCGGGCGAATTTGGTCCTGGAGCGTTCAAAACAAGCCATATTGCAAGTCAACAAAACATTATGCTGGAGGTGTTCAGAATTTTAAGTTGGGAGGATTGAGAGAGTGCTCAAGTGGGATTACCTGCTTTTCCAGTCATTCCGTGCATCTTTTTGAACATCTGAAGGAGGGATTTTGAGAGCGCAACTTCCAAATATAAAAGCTGGTGATGTTTTTTTTTTTTTTTGCTGTAAAATTGTGCATTATTAATTTTTTTAAAAAGTACTGCCTTTTACAGCTCAACTTGACAGGAGTAAGTGTGTACTCAATAACAAAACAGCTGAGTGCGATTATGGAGTTTGTTAAATTCAAACTCTTTTGTCCACTGTGGTGTCTGTGGTGTCCATTGTATTCAAGGTTCCTGAGTGGTTTAGTCAGTATTGGCATTTACTACACCAGTGTTAACCAGCCCTGTTCCTGGAGATCTACCATCCTAAACTCCAACACTAACAAATCACACCTCATTCAACAGCTAGAGATCTCCTTGAGCTGCTAATTAGTAGAGTCTGGTGTGCCTAATTAGGGTTGAAATGAAAACACTATGGGACGGTACATCTCCATGGATAGGGTTGGGCAGCCTTGCTCTAGCTGTTGAATGAGGTGTGCTTTGTTAGGATGGAGTGAAAACCTACAGGGAATGGTAGATCTCCAGGATCAGGGTTGGGCAGCCCTGCTCTAGCTGTTGAATGTGGTGTGCTTTGTTAGGGTTGGAGTGAAAACCTACAGGGAATGGTAGATCTCCAGGATCAGGGTTGGGCAGCCCTGCTCTAGCTGTTGAGTGAGGTGTGCTTTGTTATGGTTGGAGTGAAAACCTACAGGATGGTAGATCTCCAGGAACAGGGTTGGGCAGCCCTGCTCTAGCTGTTAAGTGAGGTGTGCTTTGTTATGGTTGGAGTGAAAACCACCACTGCACTACAAGCACCAGCAGGCGCCCGATAGGTCACGCCCCAGCTATGATGTCATCGAAGGGCCGTGAGCGGGAGCGTTGCCCCTCCCCTCTAATTAGCGCTAGCGCTCCACGGTAGCTCTGCCCCTGCCCCGGTCGGGGAATGAACAGTCGCCTGGTCTGCGTTGGGTGGGGGGGGAGAGTTCACTGAAGGACTGCACACACTTCAGGCTCCAGTGCTCCTCCACTCATCAGTAACTCAAGAGGCAATTGGCAATTTCAAATTGCTGATGTAAAAAAAAAAAAAAAGTGTGTCTTTCTCCCGGCTGTATTTCTCTCAGACGTTTTTGTGGTGTCAAAGTCAGTGCCATAACCGTGGAGATCCTCCGGTCTCTGACCTTCACCGCGAACGCGACGCCCAATCACAGAATTGTAGTTTGTAGATTGGACGGATGCTTAAATCATGTGGTTGGTCCCGGGTATCAATTTTCGTCCTGCTGAGAGACGTCTCTCAATCCCTGAGGGGGACCATGGCTCGCCAGGGTTACGATATGACAAATAAATCATTTCACTCCATATGATCAAGGTACCTTTGTTTGCGTTCCATAGAGATTTCGGGGCAAAAAAACCTCCACAGTTGTATTGTTGAAAAAAAAAACATTGACTAACAGTCAGAGGCCTTGTGTCCTTTATCTAATAAATTCAGAATTTTGTCCAAGGAATTATTAGGGGTTCCTGATATAGTCTTATTATAGTCAGGCTGCTGAATACATTACTGCTTCCTGTCTAGCTGTCAAGCAACATCATTAAATAAAAAAAGAAATTTAAGTCGTCGTGAGAGAACTGGAGGTTTTCCAATAGTCCATAGTTTGGCCGAAAGAAGCTTTTTTAAAAAAAAACTACACTTCCACACTGACCCCCCAAGATACAGAATTAATGTCTAAATATCTGAAAATCATCTTTTCTCTTGTCGAAAGTCGATCTTGCTGCCGGGAAACAGGAAATGAGATGAGAGTTGTGGGACGAAATTGCAGGCTCATGACTGGAGTGAAATAACACAACAATCTCGAGGCAGAGTTGAGTGGTTCCTGCAAAGTGAGAAATAGGGTGGTATTGGAAAGGCCCTCCCTAATAAAGCAATCAGCGTCATTTAGAGCTGTCATCTTCAAATAAAACGCATCACATTAAGCAGACTACGTGTGCAAGATCTGTCAGGAAAAGGCTGGAAAACGCTGTTTTGTTTAGCCTCGTATACAGGCAGTTTTTAAAAACGAATCAGTTTGAGCTGGTTTCGCCTTTCCAAGAGATTAAGTCTGATATTGTGTATTCATCAGGACACTGCCATTTTGTCAGCTGCTGTATCCTGACAGATATGTGAAATGGGACTAATTTAAAAAGCCTTTTATACATCTTCAGATAAATAAATCCTCTAGCCTTTCATTTTTGGCATATTCCTTGTGTTAGTTATTAGAGACGTCTTTCCCTGATTTTCTCTTGGCACACGCCCGAGGCTAAACAAGGCTGGGGGGGGTATACCTGGATGGGAGGGGGACCATCTTGGACACCCAGTGTGGTGCTGGAGGTGTGGCCGATGGTTAAGTCTTCTCAGTGGGTCAGTTTGACCACAGTGACCTTCAGGGTTAATGTGGGTGCCATCCTGTAGAAGACATAATGTTGCTTAATCTGAGTCAACCCCAAAGCCTCTGTCTCCCAGTTACTGCCGTGGATATTTTTTGTCGGTTATTATGAAAGATAAAAGTGTATTTGAGGATGGCCTGTTGATATGTTTTATATCAGATTTTATCTGAGTCTGGGTTTGAAGGTGAAGCTCCATTTCTGTGGCATTGTTGTTGCCAGGTCTGTTCAATCTGTGTGAAAAAAAACTGAGTTTCTCGCCCCCCCCCCCCCCACCCCCCCATCAGTATATGTCACACCACTGCTCTCCGAAGTAAATCCTCTGGATAAAGTGTTGAAAAAAGGCCAACTGTGATGTACTACCTGCGAGCAAACTTTTACACAGTAACCAGTGACATTAAATTATTTATGCGGCTTTGCCAAGGACGATGTTTCTTTAACTGGGACACTGTTGGAATGGAAACTTTGCTCCCGAAAGTATTCAACAACAAAGGTGTTTGTAGTGAAGGCAAATCTATTATAAAATAAATAAATGAAAACCCACACCTTACCGGTAGAGGTTTTGAACATCTATCTTCCACATGCTCAATTAGATGCAAGAGCACCGATACAGATCGATATAAACGGAACACACTGCCTCTCACAGGCAATCCAGATTAACATTGGATCGACGCTTTTGCCAGCAGATCCTATCTACAAAAGGAAGCAAAATCAATTCTCCCCTCTTGTACTGACAGCGGACGGACAGAAACCTTGCGCCCGGTCAAGTGACACCGCTTAAATTTTAGCTAATTTGGAAAATGGAACATGTCAATGAAAAGGCAAGGGCTCTTCAGGCCCCGAAGAGCAATCATGCCTCCGCTTGGTTTCGATAGGAATCGTCAGGCTGAGCAAATGTGATTTCGCTGCACACACTCGTAAGACATCTTCAAAGGCAATCGATATACCAGAGGCAGTATGAAGGGGGAAAAAACATTTTTATATGAAGACATGTTATGGAATGAATGCCAATATCAATTGACATTGCTGCTGTGCTGCTGTCCTAGGCTTTAAAATGCTAGTCAAGTACACAAGATAATCTTTGTTTGGTCAGTTTACTCTGCTGCCAAAACCATATGAGATTTTGCTGAAAGTTAATAGGATGAGGTCACTTGAAGGCTGATTATATGGTTAGAAAAGTAAAGCAAGCTACAGGCAAAAAAAGAGGTGATAAGGAAATGGACTCATCCAACAGATAAAAATGCTTATCTGCCCCCCCCCCCCCCCCACAGAACCTTGTCAAACTTAAATCATAATTAAACATTTTCAAGTGTTTACAGTGTTGAATCAACAAAATGACTGAGCATCATAAATGCTTGAAAAGTATAATAAATATTAAACAATCAGCTTATGTTGTGCTAGCTATAATAAGATGCTTGTCTGTACCATGCATTTTTAGACTTGTGTTTTTAACACAGTGTTTATTTTTTCAATTAATATTTTTTTGCACAGCTGGCATTAGAATTGCAGTGGTTCGGAAATGTCGAGACCTTCACAGATGTGATTGCAGAATGTAAAAGTGAGGGGAAATGTGATAAAATTCTTATTATCAAATATGTGGGTTTTATTTTAGCATTTAGCATTCTATGGGAAGATGTGCGCTTCATTTGATATTTATGCGTCTTAATTTTTCTGTTGGTGATGGATGCGTGTGAACATTGACCTTGCCATTTACCTGGGAAAAATGAGTCATGCTGGTTGGCACAAATTCAAATTCAGTGTTGAGAACTTTGACCACAATATCAATGAAGCCTGGTTATTCATGGAGTTTTGCTGTATAGCAAATAATGCATTATATCTGCTGCCCAATTGCATGATTTGCATGATGCTCCAATAAAGATCGTAATTTCAGTTACATTTGTCATGGCTTCAAAATAGAGTTATCACACAATGTCCTACTTTTGTGAGTGTGTGCTAGGATAACTAGCTGTATGGGCTAAGAAATCGGGTTTATGTCCTTGTGCACCTTTGGGGTAATATCTTGAAAGAACCCTGGGCACATATTGCCCAAAAACAGTAGAAGCAGTTCATGAAGAAGGAAACAAATGATGCTCTAAAATGTTCAGTGTTCCAGATCAACCCTGACAGAGTACATATGGTCCAACTCTGTTGGAGTTGAATTAACACTGGACATTTTACTGTGTAGAGTTAGCATAGCTGTTCATTTGAGTTGGGCAATGGAAAGAGAATACTAATGGTAATTTTTTGGCCTGGGAAATGACATTTTAACCTGGGAAAATAATGCTGTTTGGCAAAATGGGGGGCAGCACAGGTTAGCCTCTACTGAAGCTCCAGCCCAGAAGATAATAGTCATAACTATAATTATTATGCATTATAATTAATGACATCATTAGCAGCAATAGGCCACACATGACAAAGCCATTGATTTATGTGACCACAATATCCTATAACCTAATAATGAAAGAAGAACACTGCTGAATTGTAAGAGATGGATTTCTTTCCTGTGTCACAAATTTGGCAGGGCATTGCTTGAAATTGTTTATCTGAATGAATGAGTACAAACTAGATTTAATTGAAGAGATTATGTAAAGGAATGTCTTATTAAATATTCTTTTTTGTTTAGTGATTTACTAAATCATTTATGCGAGTCATTACTCCCCTACCTAAGTGGGTGCAGATTCGTGCAGATGCACTGCAAAAACCAGAAAGTAAGTCCGTCTCATCTAGTCTTTTATCTGATATTTTGACTTCAAATTTTATTTCTATTACTTGTTTTGGCAAATAAGCAAAAATATTGCCAATGAGGTGAGAGTTTGACTCATTTCAGGATATGCCAGTGGGGTTATAAAATTTCACTTGTCAAGCAAGCAGTAACTTAAAAAAAAGCTGATATTTTCTACTTGAGAGAAAAATATTTGTAGATTACACTTTTAGACTCATTACATGTTAAGATAGATGTTTGTTCTATGGTTAGTATGTTTTCAGTTTGCACTGTAAAACAGAGAGGGAGAGATCATGTCCATCATGTAATATAATCACACAAATAAGGCAAAGATGGTACATTAAAAACATCTAGTTGGCATTCAGACCAATCCTGTTAAATACTGTGCAAGTTACATACATTGTACTAGTGATATGTGTACATACAATTTTATCTTGACTGATGATGTTTGTCACCAAGCTGCACCCTGAGCTGTCCAGAGGAGAATGGGTCCCTCCTTTGAACCTGGTTCCTTCCGAGGTTTCTTCCCATCTGCCCCAGGGAGTTTTTCCTTGCCACTGTTGCTTTAGGCTTGCTCCTGTGGGGGTCTAGGCCAGGGTTGTCTGTGAAGCGTGTTGTGAAAACTGTTTGCGAAATGCGCTAAATAAATACATTCTGATTTGAACTTAGGGCAGAGAATATTTTTTTCTCCCTCCTGGAGTCATGCAAACTTAAATTAACTCTGAACATTTTACTGTCTCAACTTTAATAAGTGGGTCACACAAAATCTATTTGCTCATTAAGAGGGCCATGGGCTTGGAAAGTTTGTTAACTATCCTGTCAATCTTTTCCGGTAGTGTTGCCGACTACCTGATTCCTCAGTAATTAGCCAAATCATTTCAGATTCGGGCGAATTTCAAAATGAATTTTCATTAACATTCTAACCGCGCGGAAATGTAGTCTGGAGGAAGTGTCACCAAGGCAACAGTGCTTCGAGATTAGATTAGAAATAAGACCTTCCAGACAAAACAAGAGTATGAGGGAGATACTTGAGATACAAGTATTGGGGTTGCAGTGGTGTTGGCCGGTTACGGCTTAAAAGCCCCTTCCGTACGGACAAAATACGAGACTAGTTGGATAAAATTGTATTGTTATTCTATCATTTTTGCTTTACGAATATGCCTGTCATTGTAATTAATTGGCCTTTAATAAATATGATTATTGGATGCAGCTAACTCTCACCTTTGTTGTCAAAAAATCTGAGTGTCAGATTTGACTTGGCTGTAGATTGACTGTATTACTGACTGTCTGCATTTTTTATTTTTTTATTTTAAATCCAGGAAGCAAGCTTATTTTTTTGTTTGTTTAATACGCTGCCAAATTGTCCCTTAGGTCAGATTAGGGATTTGATATTCCGGATTTGCCTCTAGGCAACCAGAACTAATCAGTGACACGTTTGAATTATAACTGATCCTGGGAATTTGACAATGCTTCATCAGCCCCTGTATTTCGATGCGTTCCCCGCACGTCGAGCAGAAACCCCTCCTCTCCTTGTAACACTTCTCTCTATCTCCTATGTGTGTGTGAAACTCTGAGCAAGAGAGTGAGACAGAGAGAGAGAGAGAGAGAGAGAAAGTGGGAGATGGAGAGGGATAGAGAAAAGAACGAGAGAGAGAGAATGCTTGCTTCAAAACCTACTCTGTAGACAAAGCTGCATCCAGGTTTTATATTTTTATGTTTACTTTGAAATACTGCAGGTATTTTTTTGCCCTATTCTTCTCGCAGAGGAGATTATGTTGCCTGGTTTAATGTTTTTTGCAACCCTCTGCTATTTCTGAAAGCCGTAAATTCTCTGGAAGCGCCCTGCATTTATTTCCTAAGTAGTAAGATGGGGAAGGAACTTGCTACTTTGCCTGAACTGATAAGGCCAAGCTGCTTACACCGACGTCTTATCTCTGTGTTCAAGGTTAATATATTTCTGCTCATTGTCTTTCAGTGGGGAAACTTGCGTCGACTTATCTTTGGCTCCCTACGTTGTCTCTTTTGAGCATACGTGGCTGTGCTGTGTCAGGGTGGCCTAGGCCCAGGACTAGGGATTTATACCACTCCCCGGGTTTATTGATTCAGATCGTACCTCGATTGGTCGTACTTTTTGCGATTAATCTCCACCGGCGAATCAGATCTAATTGTCTCGTTGGTATTTTATTTATTTTTCCGCGGGATAATTTCATTGGCGATGGTTGTCGAGTTGACCTTTTTCCGGAAGAGCGAACGCGGTGTAACGCTACGGGCCTTTCTCCCGGATCTGGATGGTGCGACGGTTCATCACGCTAGATTTAACTTTATTACAATAAGGTGGCAATCTTATTTCCGAAGGGTTCGAAAACTGATGACTGCCTCCTTCCTGTGGTATGTATCTATTGGAGAGATAAATTGCTTTTTCCCGGAAAGTTGGTGTGGCTTGCCTCTTCTGTTTGTCAACGCGCACACACACACACAGACGCACACACCAGGTGTGTTTGCGCATGCACAGTAAACCGTCCGGTGTTAATCCAACTCTAACAGAGTCCATATGAGACCAATGGGGACCGCGTGCTCTGTAAGAGTTGATTTAACACTGAACATTTTCCTGTGTACTCACTCGCACAAAGAAATCATGATGGCACACACATACTGTATAACACACAGGCACGTGCAAGCATGTGGCCACACACACACACACACACACACACACACACATCTTCACACGTTCCTGGCCGGCCCTTGTGTGGCGAACCCACCTGGAGTTCCCTTCCAGGTGAGAGAATGGGGGTGACGGGTCTGCTATGTGATGATAAGGGTGACTCCGTGGGCTGCAGAGGCCGCATCAGAGACTCTGCACACGTGCAGTACGCTCCGGGAGAAGCAGAGGGGCCGCCCGTGCTCTTTCAACCCTGGTGCAGCGGCACAGGTGCGACCAGGTCCGCGATTAAGCTCCACCAGGAGAGCCGGTGGTCTCACGCATGTCCACATGCACTGTCGCTGCCCTGCCCCCCCTAGCCTCCCACACCCCTCCCCCTCCCCCTCCACCTCCACCCTACCCCCCCTCCCCCCTCCCCCGCACCCTCCCATCCACACCCTCCCTTATACCCCCCCTCCCCCTCCCCCTCCACCCTACCCCCCCCCCCCCCCACACCCTCCCATCCACACCCTCCCCTATACCCCCCCCTCTCCCCTACACCCTCCCTGAAACTCCTGGAGCCAGAAGCAGTATAAAAGAAGCGTCAGGGCAATCCTGCCTGGCGTGGATAGTTTTTTTTTTTTTTTTTTTAAGGCTGCGTTCCTGGAGTGGCTGATAAAATTTCCGCCGCCGCGGTTCACCGATAAGGCCTGAGCTTGAGCCTGAGCGCGGTTGGGCTGCCGGTGTACGGCTCGGCACGTCGTCACGGCGACCGCCACACTTTCACAGTCCGGGACGGTCGCCCGGTTACAGGTCTGGTGTGCTGTCAGGTGTGAGGGAGAGAGAGAGGGAGCGAGAGCGTATGCTCTGTGTCTGGTCACACCGCTCACACTGCTGGCAGAGCACGCATTTTAATCCGCACGTAAGGAGCAGTGGCAGCAGCGAGCCGCCCTCACGCAAGGCCGCCCGCATGTCGGAACAGCGATTGGGTGTCACCGCAGCGATGGAGGGGAAACAGCGCAGCCGTCCTGGTCTCTGATTATACCGTCACTGTGAGGTCTGGCCCAGGGAGTTCCCCCACACTGTCTGCCTCCTGGCAGTTAGCGGGAAAGGTCTGTGTGTGTGTTAGTGTGTGTGTGTGCGTGTGTTTGTGTGTATACAGTATGTGTGTATGTGTGCATGTTTAGGCTTGTGTGTGAATGTGTGTGCCTGTGTTTGGTGTGTCTGTGTGTGTTTGTGTGCGTGTGTGTGTGTTCGTGTTTGTTTCTGCACTTGCTCCTGTGAGCTTGTCTTTTTGTTTCTCATTTCTCTAAAGTCTGCAATCGGCGGTGCAATGCAAATTAATTTAATGGACGCTTCTTTGGAATATTGCCAATTAAGGAGTAATCCGAGTCTGTGGGTTTTTATAATGAGGAAAGTCAGCTGACTGTGGCAGGCTTTTTTACTCTGATGCCGAGATATAGGGTGCGCACTTACGCACGTGACAGCGTTAACGAAATGGTGGCTTAACATCCTGCACACTGAGGGCCTTTCCGTGTGCCCTGCAGCTCCCATAAAATGTCAAACACCGGTGCAGCGTGGGCTCTGAGTAGCCCACGCATCAAGGCTCTGTTTGTTATTTATAAGACTTTTGGTTCACGCACACACACACACACACACACACACACACACCGCACGCACACACACACACACACACACTGCACGCACACGCACACACGCACACTGCACACACACACACACACACTGCACCCACACACACACACCACACACACACCACACCAACACACACGCACGCACACACACCCACACGCACACACACACGCACACACGCACACACACACACACACACTTTACAGTCCTATCTAGAATTCCAGTTGAGGCGGTGAGTATGCGTAGTAAATTCGGAGAGACCCAAGCCCCCCCGCCCGCAGTTTTCGGCGCTGGGCGTAAAAGCCGATGACCCGGGCCGCCGCGCAGCCGCTAAAAACTCGCGGGACATTTCTAAAAGCCGACACGCGGCTCTACTCAAATAACTTTTAATGTCCAATTTTATTGTGAAAATTGCAGTGAAGGACGCTCAAGGACCGGATCAGGGAGAGGTAATTGAGCGGAACCGTCATGGTCTCGGCCGTTCGGGGGAGAGGGAGCTTAAGTTTAATTGCTGGGTGGGTCTTGCTTTTAAAACAAGGCGGCATTGTCAGACTTCTCTAAACAGGTGAAAGCATTATAGTGTCCTCGTTTATGGGTGTGCTGCCTTTTTTTTTTTTTTTTAAAGCATTTTAATGTTCTGGACCTTTCGGACGTAAAGCAAAGAGAAATTCTGCTGAGCTTGCCTTTTCCCCTCGGGAAGACCATTGTGATGATGGACTCGTAACGGACATTAAAAGTGTATTACTTCTTTCTTTTGAAGAAAAAATTAAGCTACTTATTGCTAACACGAAGACCTCTGCACACAGTGTGCACAGAGCATGGGATTTCTCTCAGGATGTAGGACACTATTTTCGCAATGTCAAACCTTACCGTAAACTCATGGTGCTGGTGAAGTCGTGTCCGATTCAATTTCGGTAATTTTTCATAGCTTGTCAATATTCAAATAAAGACACAATCGTAACAAGACGGTACATCAATGATCCTGCTTGCGCTGTCTCTGTAAGCACATCCCACCGGGTTAACCCTTGTAGCTGAGACGCCACCAACTTGTTCCCCACGACATCGGCTTTCCAACAATACCGAACACGATTACACAGTGTTTCACGGGGAACCTGAGGTTTGCATAATGCTGATCCAGTAGGATGTTCTGCAGCTGAGCTCTGTCTCTTTATCGCTCCCCGCTGACTCCCTGTCAGCACTATAAACAGTCTGTTTTCCTTTGGGGGGGGGGGGAGCGGGGGGGGGGGGGGGGGGAGCTGATAAGAGCCACACTTCTGTAAACCACCCAAAATGTTCCAGACAGTTTAAGCCCAAGATACATGTTCTCTGCTTCAGTTTCGTTTTACTGATGTACCTGTGATGCTCCTCCCTGGCCAACAGGTCCATTTGAATCGACCGAACCAATAAGAAGGCTGAAGTAGCATATGCGGTTATGACTCATCGATATCAGGCTCTGCGATGCAAAAAGGGAACATTAAACCAAAACTAATCGTTTTCCATGAAAAGTAAATCTAAATACTGTCAAAAGTAGACAGAGATAAATTATGGCCCAGCGCTATTGATGAAGATAATGCGATTATGCACACTGTATTATTGCGAAACGGCAAACCACCGAGCATGGTTACTGAGCAGTGAGTCGTTACAGTCCGTGCTCAAACACACAGAAATATACTGAAAAATATAATATAATTTTTAAAATGAATAATTTAACAAATGATACAATTACCCAGATGCCTAAACAGAAAGCAGAGCAGAGGAAGCGCGTTTTCGTCCATTTCAGGTTTTCTGCTACTGGAATTTATAAGCAAAGACATTCGGTCAGCTTGCTTAAGGGATATTCAAACGGTTGTCTCTGCTCTTTTGTGTGTTTATGTGCTTTTGAGAGCTGTTTATTTGTGTTTTCTCTCGATTGTGCTTATTTGAGCTGTCACTGTGTAATAATGTTAAGTACCTTCATGACTGGGCGAGACTTTTCTGGGCAAGGCTTACTGATTGCGCTGCCCAAACCATATTGAGCCAAATGCCTTTTCTGCACACCACAATTACCAGACTAGGCGGAGGAAAATAACTCCTCTTGTGCAGTATAAAATTATGAATCCCATGAGCACCCAGGGTGCACAGGGCTCAAGTTTGGTCCGGCCCAGCAATGGCCCACATAGCTCAAATTAAAAGAAAAATAAATTAAATTAATATAGATAAATTAAAAGAAGGCTCAAAAATGATTAATTAACCCATGAACTGTCTTCCAGCTCCATACACATGCTGAGTGAAAGTGAGTTATGTGGGTTGTTTCTGGGACAGATCAAACCTGTGATGTTATCACCAAAATAGGGTCCATATGAACTCATTTTAAAGCAATAACGAATTAAAGAAAAGCAACACCTCTGGCTGGGGTGAATGTACTGTCTTAATTTTGGTGTGGTCACTTAGCATGTTCCTCGTTTCTACGGAAGCTTCCAGGAGTTTCGACAAACTCTAACAGAAACAAACTTTCTTTTCTTTTCCATGCTGTTCCCCGCTGTGGTGGTCTTTCTTTCCCTCCGATATCCAGGTAAGGAAATCTTTCTTTAATTTTTTGTAAATAGTCATTACAGGTGGCCTGTTTGTTCTCCGTGTCAAACAGACCTTACCCTGACCGCTGTAGCCTTTGCCATCGGTTGCTGTGGTAACGACAGTTGAAATCAAACTGCCGGAACCTTCTCTACAGGCTCAGGATGTTCGGATGTACACAGAACAGGGATGCTGGGTAATACGCAGAACTATTGTCAGTGCTTATAAGACTGATACTAGTAACACACAGAATCAGTATCAGTGCTAATTTGAAGACTCAGAACCGGTAACGGCAGTAATTATACTGTGACTGTGAACGCAAAGAACCGGTATTTGTGGTAAATTAAAACTGTAATTGTAAATGCGCAAAATCAGTAATGAATCTGATTCCGTCAACGCGGAGAATAAATGTTAGTGTTAATCAGACTCAGACTGTTTGCACACAGAACCAAATTTAGCACTAATGACACCGACACTGTTTGCAGACAGAACCAGCGTTAGCGGTAATGAGACTGAAACTGTGAACGCACAGACACGGTATTAGTGCTAATGAGACTGGAACTGTGAACACAGAGGAGCAGTATTAAGTGCTAATTGGACTGAAACTGTGAACGCGCAGAAACGGTGTTAATGCTAATGAGGCTAAAACTGTGAACAAAGGAACGCTATTACTGCTAACGTAGCAGACGCCGTTAATAAAGTGCGATCACTAATAAAACTACGGTATAGCGCTAACACAAATGATTAGCATTAGCAGACATGCAACTGACTGGAAGATAAACTGTAAGATATTATTTTCTATCTATTCTATCTCTATCTTTTCTATGAGTTCTTCTGTGAGCCTTTTTCGCACTTTTGTGTGGGGTTTTGTAAAATGAAGTCTGTGCTGCTTTTGCTTTGCTGCCCTAGACGCCACTAACTTAATACAGACACTCAGCTTCTCTGTGTGGCGGCACCAGAGCTGTAGCCATCGCTCAGCTTCTCCCTGCCAGCAGGTAGCATTGATCCGCAGCTGAAGAAATCAATCCAATAAATAGCACGGTGTCATATTCCACACCTGGACAAGACAACACAGGACCCGGAGTGAGAACTCTCAGACCCGTGGGGCGAGCGCAGTGTTGGCACAGTGTGAGCGCAGTGCAGTGTGCAGTGTGAGCGCAGTGCAGTGTTGGCACAGTGTGAGTGCAGTGCAGTGTGTTGGCACAGTGTGAGCGCAGTGCTGTGTTGGCACAGTGTGAGCGCAGTGCTGTGTTGGCACAGTGTGAGCGCAGTGCAGTGTGTTGGCACAGTGTGAGTGCAGTGTGCAGTGTTGGCACAGTGTGAGCGCAGTGCAGTGTGTTGGCACAGTGTGAGTGCAGTGCAGTGTGTTGGCACAGTGTGAGCGCAGTGCAGTGTTGGCACAGTGTGAGTGCAGTGCTGTGTTGGCACAGTGTTAGCGCAGTGCAGTGTTGGCGCAGTGCAGTGTGCAGTGTGAGCGCAGTGCTGTGTTGGCAGAGTGTGAGTGCAGTGTGCAGTGTTGGCACAGTGTGAGCGCAGTGCTGTGTTGGCAGAGTGTGAGTGCAGTGTGCAGTGTTGGCACAGTGTGAGCGCAGTGTTGCATCTCCCTGACGAAGGCAGCTCGCCGCTCCTGTTCGACAAAGTGCCGCCGAGGCCCGGCGTCAGATTCGATGCTTCACCTCTCCTTCCTCCCCATTACCGCCACCGGCCGCTGAAATCCCACTCCTCCAAACTGCCGCCGTCTGCACTCCCAAGGACACGCTGAGAGGCAGAGGAGACCGGGGGAGACGTGATGGGGGGGGGGGGGGGGGGGGGGGCGGGGGAGGAGACACGTTGGGGGTGGAGGGGGGGAGACATGATGGGGGCGGGGGGAGTGGAGACAGGATGAGGTGGGGGGAGACAGGGTGAGGTGGGGGTGGGGGGGGGGGGGGGGGGGCGGCGGGGACACACACTTCCTGAGCAAACTGCCGCCCGCCATCACTCATTTCCCGCCTGAAGCGGGGGGGGGGGGGGGGGGGGGGGCGGGTAGGGGGGGGGGCGCCGGGACGTTAATTTCTCTGGCGCTTGGGTTCACCGGGGCCAGCCGGAGAGTGCGTCTGCAGCGTCCCGGCGCTTCCGACAGGTAGACGCTGACAGACGCACCTGAGACCCGGGAGAAGGACACAGCCGGCCGCAGGGCCTGCGCTAATTACTCAGATGATTAATATTAATAATTCTCTCTGTTCCCCGCATTTCATAACTTCATCTCACTTCCCCAGCCTGCCATCTGGCACTCGGATTCTTGGGGAAAATGCAAACAGAGTGACGCCATACAGGTTATGAGAAGGACAGTTTGGGCCCTTGATGCTGATTGGTTGCTCTGCCTTCCCAGCAGTGCCAATATTGATGACATTAGCATGGCTAAATAGAACGTTCCAGTCCTTGATGCTGATTGGTCACTCCGCCTTTCTGGTAGAGCCAATATTGATGAAATAGCATGGCTAAATAGACCATTCCTGTCCTTGATGCTGGTTGGTCACTCAGCCTTTCTAGCAGAGCCAATATTGATTACATTAGCATGGTTATATAGGACGTTCATTAACATGGCTAAACGATGACATTAGCATGGCTAAATAGAACGTTCCAGTCCTTGATGCTGATTGGTCACATGGCCTTTCTCACAGTGCAAATATTGATGACACAGCATGGCCAAATCGAACTTTGATTGGTCATTCATATCATGGTGCCTTCCACTAAAATGTACATCCTCAGCAGTGAGACATTGCAGGCAGTCAACCGTGATATAAAATGAGCTGCAGAATCTCGTTTGGCCTCCTTGGCTGATTGCGCAGGAGTGCTGATCTAGGATCAGTTGTGACTTTCTGTTCATAATGGACAAGGTTAAGACGAGGACAGGGGACACCTGACCGTAGATCAGTGCTCATACACTGAGGTGCTTTTACCGATTTGGGCCCTGGGGTTCAGACGGGGCCATCCTGTGCTTCTTGTTGGCGCACTGAGAAAAAAAAAATACATGGCTATTTTTTTCAAAACAACCACAAAGGGTGAAAATAATACTGCCTGAATGCCAGCCAACTTTAAAAAAAAAAAAAAAAAATTACTCTTGTTGCTTAGTGACCGAGTGACTTTATCCTGTGATGGGGTGTACTTATAGTCCATTGAAGTTCTTTTTAATAGTCTGCCTCTTTAAGGGTATTTATGAACGGATCCATTTATAAAAGTGATATGGAATGTGAACATTATATTGGCTCGGCTATTTAAATGGTACTGTAGTCCGCTTGGAGTCCTGCCTAAAAATTGCTCTCGACTGTGGCAATATACATGATATAACACACATTTTCCCTTCACATCGCTTGTAATTTAAATATACGTTTTGTTAATCGCTCTGGGTGAGGAATGAGAACGCTGAAGTATTGCGACGCGCAACACTGTGTGCCACTGCCTGGAATACGTTAGCACGATAGAGCCACAGACTTACTAGCATGGAAACAAGTCTGAGACTTCACTGCGTTATCCTTGACATTCACGCCAAGATGTAAACGTTACTGTCTTACTTTTATAGTCAGATAAACTGAAACAAAAACTAAAGTAAACGTTTTTTTGGTTTTTGCTCTGAATTACAGTGTGTATGATTGTCAGGCCTGTGACTTGACTGACTTCTTGTGTTGTTTGGGACAGTCAACTCTCCCGAAATCACATTCATTCCCATTCGAGAGAGTGCGGCCACCACACCTGTATCACCCTATTTCCCCCTCCCCCAGAGGTGTGGTCACCACACCCTATCGCTTTGATTCGTCCACCGGATTGGCCAATCGCGTCCCGGGCCCTGTGACATTCAGTCGCGATGCTGGGGGTTATTCTCTCTCCTTGCACTACATTCCAGTCCAGTGCACTCTGGGAAATCTCCCGCTCTAATGAGCACAGAAACTACTTTCCTTTTTTTCTTCTTTTTAGGTTTAAATTGCACATAAATATGTGTGGCTTCGTAGAACGAGCAGGCCACAGTTTACAGATTAAAAAAAGATCAATGCTCACAATTATCCTTTAACAGTCGTGTCTAATTGGAGCCTGCATTTGCTTTGTTTTCAGTAAGTGCTCAAGAGGTTTTTTAAAATCAGTTCCAGAGTGTCAGGAATGGCATGTCCAATGAAAGGGGCATCAGTGTAGTATATTGGGTAAGGAGCTGGGCTTGTGACCTGAGGTTTATAGGTTCATTTTTTGAGTTGGACACTGCCGTTGTACCCTTGAGCAAGGCACTTATCCTGCATTGCTTCAGTATACTGTATATCCACCTGTATAAATTGATGCTGTGTAAAAAGTTATGTAAGTTGTTCTGGATAAGCGCGTCTGCTAATTGCCTGTAATGTGATGTAACAGTCATAAAGCGGTGATTCTCTGTGTTGTGATGAACCCTCTGTAATGTGGAAATGAGTAAAGACCTTGTAGTGATGGCTTGTGGCTGGGGGCTGTGCACTGCATAGTTTAACCAAGAGGCTCCTAGGAAGGGGGAGTTTGTCTGCAGGGTATTCTGCGACTCATAGAGCAGTGCAAAGCCATCGGCCAATCAGGTGCCGGCATACTGACTGCCCCAGCTGCGTATGATGCACTGTTTTTTGTGCAGAGGGGAAGCGGTAGCTGGCTTGCATGCGCATACGAGCGTTCGCCTGCAGGTCTGCGCCCAGACCAAACTGACTGTGCTTCACTGAGTGATGAGACTGGCACTCCAAAAACTTGGGGACAATACATAAAAGTATGTTTTTTTAAAATATGTTCCTGTAGTCAATGAATGCTGGGGAAAGTGTTTAGCTGGAAATTCAAAGCAAACACAAAGTCCATTGGTCCCCCCCCCCCCCCCCCCCCCAAACACACGCACATAGAGCAGCAGCATCTATAGAAGATTTCAGCATTTAGCATCACAGTAGTCTTTTAGATGATGTGTGTATTGATGGTTCAGACAGCTTGGGATTGCATACGAATGCTTGATATCTCAATTAAAGTTGAGCCGGTGCACTACTTTTACGTGTCACGCGTATGGATTTTATTGCAAACTAACTTTTTGCTTACTTTTTTACCTCACTTCCTTCAGCGTCACACTAAATGGATTAAATTAACGTTGTAAGTCAAAACCATCGTTTTAAAAAAAGTTAATCCTCCCCCGTAATGTTCGCTGGAATGCACATTGACATTTAGACAGATTGCTGTTCCTCTTTACGTGCTCGTACCTAATGTAAAAACGCGTGATATGTCACGCAGGATCCTAATTAAATGCATTTTCAGTGACTGTCTGTTCGTACACAACAAAACACTCCATTTTAAATCATCTCTGATGAAGTTCATGCTATAGCGTTTATGGACTCGATTAAACTGTGCTGGAGCTTGGACATTGAACATCTTAATGTGTATATTTTTTTACGCGGGGGAATTCCCAACACAATCCTTCGGTTTAAATAGATTTTAAGTCTCGGAGTGTTTAAAAAATCATTTATGAGACCGTTGCCCTTTCTATGTTGTATAACAATAATTGCATTATTGCTTTTTCTGGTCCATTTTGTGGGCCTATTGAAATATGTGTCCAATGTTGTGAAAATTGCGTACTTGTTGTCATTGATACTGTATACAGAGGGCTCCGCTTAATTTCGTTTTTCAGATATTTTATCGCCCTGGTTACAAATCTCTTTCAATCACAAAAGCGGTCGCAATAAAGTAATAATGCGAGGCATTGATCGTTATTCCTATGATAAATGAATAAGTGGAGCAGATGCTTTGTACTACACTTGAGCACAAAAGCCTGAACAACTGTTTTTAATCTGGGCAGATGGCATTGCTGTTTATACAAGGAATCTAATTCTTGCGGCTGACGAGGGCGGCAGTTAAAATCCAGCGTTTCACACCTCTTAAGTCATCGTACAATTGCTGGGCAAAAAAACCCCCCCAAAAAACTGCTTAGCTGGCTCAGCAAATTACCTTTCTCACTTAATATGCTAAACCGTCCTCCTGCTTGTAGCCCGCACACACGGGAACGCCAGGAATAACAGGGTGCGTGTAGTATGTATAGTATGTAGCACCACGCGCTATTTTGCATGCGTATCGCACACATCAAAGGTTAAATTGAAATGAAAAGCTGGCTAATATACACACGTCATTAATGCTTTTTTTCAAAGGCCTCGCACGCGCTCAGTAAATATCCCGAGGTCTTTAATAGCGCTCAAAACCCGTTTTGTCAGTTTTAAATGCCTGGCGCACTTCTGATAAATCTCTCTTGCGCCTGCCCCCCCTGTGGGATATGGGCTGGCCCCCTCCTGCCTCGATCTGTCCACCCCTGTGGGAATCTACGACCGAGCTCCAGCCTTCCCACCGTCAGTTGGAAATTTCTCTTTTTTCCCAGGCATTCATTACCATGCCTTCCGCATTAATTTCTCCTCACTTCTAAGCAGTCTTTTAATCGAGACAAGGAAGTGTGAAAGCGGTACGCGTTTGAAACTTAACTGACTTTAACTGACGCTTCTACTGTTCTGCTGTACAGCCCACAAATAGCACAAACGGTACACTGTGGACAATATAGGAAAATGGCTTATATATATATATATATATATATATACATATATATATATAGTGCTTACATTTCAATTCTTCTTTATCTTGCTGCCACAGGAGCAAGACAGCAGTGTAGCTGTGTGGTTGAGAGAGAGAGAGAGAGGTTGTAGTTGAGAGATGAAGATAAAAATGCCACTCCTAAATAAATGTATTCTGTAATAAAATGCTTTTTTAATATATTTTATCTTGTGTTCCAGTACAGTGGGTACTGCATTCATATCCTGTGTGTGTGTTTGTGTTTGTGTTTGTGTGTGTGAGAGAGAGAGAGAGAGGGAGATTAAGAGGGTGTGTGTGGCTGTGTGTCTATATATGTGTATTTCAGTCAGTGTGTGGGTGTGTTCAAGCGTTTGGTGTAGGTGAATGTATTTAAGCGTTGTGTAGGCGTGTGGAGGGAAGTGTTGTGCGTGTGTGTGTGTGTGAGAGAAATAGAGAGCGAGAGAGAGATTGAGCGTGTGTGTGTGTGAGAGAGAGTGTTGCATGTACTTTACCTAGGTGTACAGGAGTAGTGTTTTCACGCAGGCAGTATGAAATTGGACTCAGAACATTAGCCCTAAAGGCAGTGCACCATGGGAAAGTGCTGCTGGTACCTGTCTCTGTCACTCAGGTGCACACGGCCCCTAGCCAAGCCCGCGGCGCACAGTCCATCGCCACATCACCCGGGAAGCCGGCGAAAGCCATCGGTTACCCAGCATGCCCTGTCCCCGCTCTACGTTGGCCTGTCCCGAGCGAGCACGCGCGGTCGATCGCGCCGTCGGGGAGCGACGGTGACTTGGCGTGCTACGGCGTGTTTCGCTTCGCGGGTGTTCCCGTCCAGTCCTCTGCCCGGTCTTGTCTCTCCCCCGCGGGCTCCTGCCTTTCGCTTCCTGTTCTCCGCGGGAGAAGGCCCGGCGGCGGCTCGTCCAATGAGAGACAGCCGCGCAGACGGACTTCGCAGCCGCGACGGCGGTAATTACTGTCATTTTTTTGTGTGCCGCGCCACGGCGGCCGGTCGTGAGCTCGATGTTGCGCGGGGAGTGGGAGTCCGCGGCGCTGAAAGGCTGTCGCGAAACGCCGGGTTCTCACCGGCCCAGCTGAAGTGCCGGGGACCAGACTCGGGCTGGTAGGTTCTGAAGCTGCCAGGACAGCAGTTGAGTTCATATCTTTATTCTGCTGGGAAAAAAAGAGAGAAGTTTGGAAGCAGGTTTATAGGGACACACACAGGTCCCCATAATGCCAGCAGTGGGTAGCGACTGGCACGCTCATGCATGTGCACGGACAAATACATGCACACACACACGTGCACACTCCCAGGCGGTTATGTGCATGCACACACAAACACACGCACACACACACACACGCACAGAAAACCACACATACACACAAAAAACACACATGCAGTCAAATTCGATAACGACGTCGCCCCAGGATGTCATTGTTGTGCACGGGCTTCTTCTACCCTGGACACAGTCGCACTTTTTAATTGGAGAAGAAAATTAGCAGCGCAAAAAAAGAGAAAAGAATCCCATTAAAAACCTACAATATCTCTGGCGCTAAAATAAATATAAAAAGACAAGTGTACCGACCGTCTCATTAACATTCTACATCATAACAAACACCGCCGCCACACAGCGCGTCTCCTCTCATTTCAACCCTGCCTCTGCCTGCACTCATAAACCCGCACATCCAAAGGCTCTCCGTCTGTAATTAGAAAACAAAATTAATAAGTGTCCGATGAAGCAGTTAATCTTCCGTGTTGTGATATTTAAGAATAGGTCGGATTGGGAGCTGTGTCCCTGGGCGGTGAATAGCAATAACGCGAAGCCCTCCCATTAAGAGAGACACGCCACATTGATCTGTCTGGAATTAGGAATGCCTGCTCTGCACAGAGAGATATCTATGGTCCTTCTGTGACCATTGACTCTGTCAGTATTACCTCAAATATGAAATGTAACATATCTTTGTACTTTTGTACTTTTCTTGGGACTGGGAATCTTTATGTTGTCATGTTGCTTTGTTTATTTTGCCATTTAAAGAAAATAAAGGGCTTATTATTAATCTATAAATGTTAGTAAAGCATATTACAGAAGCAGGAATAAGTATAAAAGTACTGCGGTGGACTAGCTCTGAGGTACACAGGCTTCGCTCTTTCTCTACGGCACGGTTAATGTGCTGACTAAGGTTTGCTCCTTCATCTGGTGTAATGGAAGCCAAGCTTAACATGCCCGCGGGATATGTTTCTTTTACACGAAAAATAAAAACAATGGTTCGTTGGAATGCGTTGTTCGTACGAAACAACGGAAAAATGCACGACGTCCAAAAGCATTTGCATTTGTCGCGGAAATAAATAAATGACTCACATTTATAATTAACTTCAAGGTTGTCTGGTGGCACTAAAAATGTAAAGGGCTAATGCTGAACTTTGGACTTTCTTGATGAGATGTTCCCTGGAGTCAGGAAATTCACCTTAGTTGCACTGGGTAAAAAAAAGAAAATTTTAATTCCAGCTGCACGGCGTAGAATATCATTGGAGTATTTAAATCGGCGTCCCGAGATAAGGATGCTGATGTGAAGAGAGGTGCAGAGAGGGAACTTTGTGTTAGAAATTGAACAATGAGTCACTGCTCTGGAGCGGGTGGGTTTGTGAAGCCATTGTTCAGTGGGCTGTGTGTAGTTACGCGTGTATGCGCTCTCGCGTGAGTACCTGTGTGTGTGTGTGTGTTTGAGCGGTGCTGAGTACTACCTGTATGCATAATTGATGAAGCGAGTGTTTGCAGGTGGGTCAGGGGGCAGTGGGATGAGAGGATTGACGGCTGAAAACACCTGCCCACACCCGCCCACACCTGCCCACACCTGCCCAGGTACCCGGGGCCCGGCTGGGGGGCAGGTGGAGTCACTCCCGTTCATGAGAGCCATGGGTGCAGAGAGAGAGGGAGGGAGTTTTCGTCAGCGGTCCTGTCTGAGGTTTGGGCAGGCCCACAGAGTAAAACGAGCGGAAGAACTTCAAATCACAATAAACAAAAAATACAATAAAGTGCACTGCACTTTAAAACTGAATATTTAAAATATGCGTTCATTAATATATGTATAAATATATTCAAATATTACGGTCTCTCTCGCTAGAGACTGAACTGGTTAAATGAAGGCTAAATTTAAATCCAAATAAATGTCAATAATTGAATAATTGCTGCTATGGAGACTACATTACTACGTTTCTCTGAATAAATTATAAATTTTTTTGTTATTGATTGATGTCAGAATGTTTTTGTAACTGGAGTTAAAGACAAATGGAAAACGACACTGACACTACAGGCCTCAGGATATTTGCCAGTTTATTCACTGAGTGATAAATTTGTGTCTTGAATTCCCCTTGCAATTTCTTTTTTAGCATAATGATATACAGTAGTTGTCTAATGCTGCAGAACATGTATCTTTCATGCAATTCAAGAGGGAGAAAGGATATAACTTTCACCAAAGTGGAAAAACACAGGCTTGAGACACACAAGGTCACGTTCAAAATGACCCTGTGGTAATGCTTTGCTTGAGAGAGGCATTTCGAAGTGCCTAATGCGTCCAGTTTTGCCCTGGTATCGGTACACACACTTTGATCCTAATGTGTGGATGATGTTGGGGATGTGTGGACAATTTTATTCTCGCTATTTTTCCACGAAATCGTAGATGCAGGTGAAGAATGATAAATTATATATTGCGGAACACTTTGACTCATATTGGCATATATTACGAGAGATCGAGAGGGAAAATGCAACAAGAGCTTTTTTTATCTGAAGCTTATTTCTCCCATCAGAAATATCTGTCGAACTCAGAGATTGATTTTGGATTGCAGTGATGAGTTTTATGTATTTTTAAAAAGGACTCGCTTGTTGGGCATGAGTGGCATTCGGGTGGGTGGCTTGTATAAAGTAACATAATATCACGAATGGATTACCCATAATGCATTTCACATGTGGGAACACACATTATGCATCTTCCATAGACATTCACACAAACCAGACTGAACACTGTTTGGGTAGCATTCATACAGAAGCTTGATGAATATAAAAATCCCACTTTGCTTTAAATTGTCCTCAATTACAATGTAATTGGAAGATATTGGTAGATATAGTATAGTATAGTGTAGTGTAGTATATTTACAGTTAGTTCCAATGTTGCAACACACTTGTAATTACACCAGCAAAAAACAGTTTTATCATTATAAATACTTTATAACAGTGTGTAATAACACAGTAAATACACGGTGTCAACTTATGTAGTTGCTATGTAATTACACATGTAATAGTACATAATAGTACATAAAGCCACAGAAAATGTAATTTCCCTATCTAATTTTTTTGGGAATTTATAACCCCCTGAATTAATACACTTAAAAAAACTGTGGATGGAGATTGTCCTGAAATATGTGGTTCTGCCTGAACCAGATTCAGTTTGAAATCCTACTTCAGGCAAACCAAATCAAGCAACTTTTTTCCCCAACCAACCCTTGTGCCAAACTTCATTTAGCTCACTAGCCCCATGGTTTTCAGTAGTCATGCTACTTTTTGAAAGGCGTGTTTCAATAATGAATTATGATGAAATAATTAATAAGATGTGGTTATCCTCGCATGACCATTAATGGAGAAGGTAAAAATCTGTACTGTCAGCTTCAGCTTCAGATTGAAGTCCCTCTCTCCATCCCTCCCCCTTCCCCCTCCCCCCTTCGCCTCCTCCCTTCCTGCACCTCTACTCTATTCCTCCCTTTTCTCACCCTCACTATCCCTCCCCCCCTCTTCATCCCTCCCCCCTCCCCCTCCCTCCATCTCCCCCTCCCCGTTTGCCTCCTCCCTTCCTGCAACTCTGCTCTATTCCTCCCTTTCCTCTCTCTCTCTATTTCCACTTCCCTCATCCCTCACTCTCTCCACTCGGTCGCTAACGGCCTTTAGCTTCCCGAGCCGGTGAACGCCCGTCTCCCCCTCGGTCTCGGCGTAGCGTTCGCGCCATGGAAACGGTTTGGTTTTAATATGCGGGGGGGCGACGTGTGCGACTTCCTGAACCTCAGCTCCCGCCAAACACGCTAAGGACACGCTCCAGCATCCCCGCTCCGGTCTGGTGGTCGAGCGAGCGAGAGCTGTTTGCCCCCCCCCCCCCCCCCCCCCCAACGAGAGCCGTGACCTGGCATTGACCCCACCTTGGGGCCGCGGCGGTATTGGCGCCATTAGGAGGCTGTAGCGTTGGCTAACGCTAGCGCTCAGGGCTGCGCCGCCGTGGCGGGAAAACAGAAAACAGACTGCCGCCGCCGCCAGCTGGCTCTGCCGGGCTCCTCGGCCAGCGTCCGCGAGGGACACGCCGGCGTTCGGCCGTGACTCTACACGGGCCTAATCCACGCCGTCTCTCCTCCCCCGCGCCTCGCACAAACGTGATTTCTGTTCTTCTCGCTTTTATTTGTTTTGTTTTACTGTTCATAAAACGAGCGAAAGGACACACACACAGCAAGATTTAAAAAAATAAATAACACTATAAAATTGCTCGAAACATTAAATTGTGCTCACATGCGTGGTGCTTGTTATTTTCAGCAGATTCTTTCTTCCTTCTGTGTTCAGAATTTTAATAAATTATTCCGCCTCACAAAACGCCTGTACCGAGTCATGCTGGAATTCTTCGGGGTAAACGCGCAACATCTGTTTTCGTTTCTTTTTCTGTTTTTTAGAGACGGTTGCCACATGTCTTTGCAGAAAGGGAAACACGGTCAATCAATGAAAATGACACAACCGGGACTTAATTAGCTTCGGTGTTGTTCTCAGATGGAACCCGTTTGAGGGGAGGGAGGTGACTCGGAAGGTCTTCTAGGCCAACAGACGAAGAAGCTGCTCGCAGCTGCTGAGAAACTCATTAAACTTCATTGTGCAGCTCGTCGAACCCGTCGCGCGACAGATTGAAATGTGTTAAGAGCGTTTGGAATTGGAAGTGTCAACTCGATAGCAACACGCCTGCAGAACCGGATCAGACCAGAATCTCTCGCGTCAGATCGGCTGTAATCGCCCGCCTTTCCAGCTCAGTTTGAACTCGTTCGGTCTTTGTCTGCTTGTGGCTTGTTTTTGATGCTTGCATATTCAGAAAGTAATTCCAGTGTAATTCCGTGGGAATGCTGTATGTGTACAATGTGTGTGTGTGTGTACTGTGTGTTTGTGAGAGACAGAGAGAGAGAGAGAGAGAGAGAGAGTCGGGAGCGTCCGCGGTTATGGGGCACAGCGCCCCCTTCAGGGCTCCTAGAGGCATGACGCATTCTGTATCCTGCGGCACTCGCGCGGGGCGCTAAGAGGCCGCCGCTCCCTGCTCATGGCGGAGTGGCAGGTCACCCCCCGAGGCTGACTAAACGCTTAGGATCAACGAGCGCGGAGAGGAAAGGAAACGCGAGCGCTCGTCGTCCCAACTGAGAGAGGGAGGTTGAGTCGAGACTGAAATGCCTGGACAAATCTGCCCCGAAATGCAAGAGAAGAACGCCAGAGGCCATAGGGTGTGTTCTAAATTCCCACAGAGTGCTGGCTGGTCAGGGCTCTGGCTGGCGAATTAAAGCAACGCAGCCAAGCCTGGAAGACCAGCTAACGGGTATGCTAACGCTAACTATTTCATGAATAAGTCAGAGGCCTTTCTGCTGCCCGTTCAGTGGCAGTTGCTCCCAAGGGAATACACTTTAACACGCTATTTATTTGAGTCAAGTAAGGGTCAGGTATCACATGCGCTCTCAGAGGAAAATGAACTCTTATTTGAGTTGACTTAAGGCTGAACGTTTTACTGTGTTCTAGCATCCTTAGCACAAAGTCTGTGCACACGAGGTAACTGTAGAAAGCTTGTAGCTGATTACATAATTTCAGCATTTTGGCGTAAATCTGAATTATTATCCTCTTGCTTAATACAGCCAACTGCATCATTAATTCTTTTAAACCCACTGCCGTGTGTTAATTTACTTACGATAACAGATTAACAGGTGTGTGTTTTATGGCCTGGAGTCCTGTGGGCGGGGGATGTGAAGCCCTTGACTGGGCCAACGCTGTGGCCTGATGGCATCTCACACAGCAGCTATGCATCAAAACCGATGTTAACACCGACAATAACATTAAAGGCACAGACACCAATCACAGACGCCAGTGAGGGGGGCGAGAGGTCAGTGGATAGAGAAAGTACACTGACTGTTTTATCACCATGCGCCCAATCGGCTGTCAGGGGATAGAGGAAGTACAGTGACCGTTTTATCACCATACGGCCAATCAGCCGTCAGCCACCGCTTCCCTCATTATCATTCAACAAAGTCAGGTTAAAAACACAATTAAAAACAAATGCACAAGTGATTCAAAATGATACCAAAACTCCCCCCCAAAAAAGCTACGTTAGAAAACACCACTTTGGGAAGCCCGTGAAAGCATTGTTTTTGTTAAGAGGCTGAAGTACATTAGGATTTTTTTTTTCTCTCTTTTTTTTTTTTTTGCCCCACACAATGAAGTACAGCTTAGCACAATTACCGCATTGGCCTGGTTTAATTTGAGGGGCTTTTATCTGCAAGTCCCTGATATAATTGGTCTGGTAAACACCCTCCTGTGGAGATTTTAAAAAAAGGAGAGTTTCCATCATTTGCATGGCTGTTTGCGACTAATGGGTCCATCAGTGCTCAGGAACAGAGGCGCGTCTTCGATCGCATGTGGGGGCCTAGAGGACTTGTCATTAGCACCTAAGCGATCAGATCCAGGAGATCACAGCGGTGTCACAACACGTCGCTCAGGAGAAAGCGGGTTCCAGTAGTGGTGTTTGTCACTAATTGCACTAATCTGCCAAGATTTCTCGTTATCACCTGTAACTGTCATCATTTAAAGCCATGTAGGTGGGGGCGCAAGCTTTAAAAGGGAGACGACCTCCGCCTAATTAGACATTGTTGTATTTTATTAATCCCTTCGTTGTTGGAAGGTCTTTAAAAATTTTTTTTTTTTAGAAGTCCAATTCTCCTCGTGTCCTTGTGTACGTATCATTATTTGCTGCATATCAAAGCCAAAGCACGGTTCTGCTATATGAACCCGAAGCACGCTTCAGCTATATGAACCCGAAGCACGCTTCTGCTTCTCCGCGGTGCATTGACCCCGCCATTTTCGCCAATTCCTTGTGTTCTTTTTTATCGTTGTTGGGCACGGTCTGTGCTTCAGTGGGTGGCGTACTGCGCGTGAAACGTGCGAGGGAGCGTAACTAGATCATCTTTTCATCGTCCGATTAATTCCTGTTTTGCTTCTGTTGTTTGATGACTGCTTTTGTAGCTGACCTGAAGAATGTGATAAAAGCTTGTTGGCATGTTGCTGGTAAAAAAGAAAAGAAAAGAAAAGAAAATGGCTCCATTAAAGAGATCATTCGACAAGACTAAATGGATAGCATTGTTCATTCGACAAGACTAAAAGGATAGCATTTAGTTTTTTTTGTTTTTTTTTAGATAACATTAGCTTGATTTGTTTTGCACAGTTAGACAGACGATGATCCCGTTATGGATCCAGTCGGCAAGAGAGGGCATGCCCTTAAAAACACCACAAACTCTCCAGGCGAGGGGGGGGGCGAAAATTTGAGTTTCCGTAGGAATTTCTGGATTTTCCAGAGTGGAATACAGATGTCTGGAAACAGTACGTAGAAACCGCAGAAGCCGTGTTACACATCGGTGGGTTGCATTAAAGCCTCTTCCTTTCCTGACTACTCTCAACTTTATGTTTTTTTTGACAGAGGAACTGGAGCACATCGCTGCCCTTTCCCTTTCCCGCGTCGACTCTGCGGGAGACATCCATCAGAGTGCAATAAAGAAAGACCTCTGATATTTTAATTAATTCAGTGACTCCTGCACGTATGATGAATTAATGCATCAAAGGGGGCTGTGTCTTTCAATACTGTGACAATGACATGGGAATTTAATAACTAGACAGGCAAAAAGGACCCAGAAACCAAAGGAAAGAGATAATGACAACAGTATAATCTATGCCAGCCGGTAAGATAACACTGATTCTTCCAATATGTTTTATTACGCTAGCTAGCTGGCTAGCTGCTGTAAAAGATTAGTTAGTGTAAAGTACTTAATCACATATGATGAAGTGTAATATTTGGTTCAGTTGGCTTAATATTAAATCCACTCACATTAAGCACCCTGAGAGTGGAAATATGAAAGAGGGAAACGGTTAGAAATGCCAAAGACACACGCGGGAAGAATGACACAAAGTAAAAATAAGGGGGTGAGTCTCCATGTCAGGAGGCGCCACCTAGTGGTTCGGCAGCAAACTGACACGGGGAACCGTGATAAATTTACTCGCTAGCAAATAGCTAGCTAGTGTCATATATTCAATTCAGCAACGCTCGGGGTAAACTGCGTAAGTCAATTGCTGTGGCCAATGAATTCATAAGGCATTTAACACAATTGTATTTTAGTTAGGAGTTTCCCGTCAAGATATTTATGGTACAATGACCCCCTATAATTTAATTTAATTAAAAACTGGCTGAACATGTCTTCCCAGTGGAAGTGCACCTTTCAAGTCTTTGCAAATGGAATTCATTTGAACAACATTCCCCTGGATCCACTGTTTTGAGTCACATTGCAATTAAAGAAAACAAAATAGGATGGCCAACAAGCACGAGCAGCGCTCAACCAAGACGTCGGGCGTACAGATTGTACGTCCGTGCGGAACAGTTTCGCACTGTGGCCACGCACCTCCACCGTTGGCCTGGGCGCGTGGAGAGGGACAGACGCGTTATTCCTCTATTGGCTGGGCAGCCTCCTCTCGGTCAGTGGTGCACCATTAGCTGAAACGGTTTCGTGACGAAAAACAGATTTAGCCGAATTTGAGACATGGCCAAGCAGCTTTTGGCGATTATTATTTTTTAAATCCCAACAGGATGTGCGCACAGGGTTGCCGTGGTTATTGATGCCGAACCTGACGCTTTCTGTGAGGGAGGCGCGCTCGTTAGCGAGCCACTCATTAGCATGGCCGTGGGCTGAGACCCCCCCCCCCGGGGTGAAATAATTGCACCTGTTATTAATGACATGGACCGCGACGGCCCGTGGTGTGGGGGGGGGGTCGTGTGGGGTGTGAGGGGGGGGGGGTGAGAGGCCGCGGGGGCAGCTTTATTCTGTTTGTCTTGTCGAGATGAAAGCTGTGTGTATTCTCAGACGAGCCCCGGACAGGCGTCGGATTTCAAAGCGGCACAAGAACTCCCAAAACAAGAGCAAACATCCAGTAGGAAAGAGCAGAAACTGAAATAAATGAATGCATAGATTTTATTATTATTTTTTTTTAATGTCAGTTAAGCTGAAACCTGGAGGAGGAGGAGAGTTGGTGGAAACATGCTGAATTATGTGGCTGGTGTGCTTAATTGATGGTCAAGTACTGAACTAGCTCAAACGTGCTCTACAACCTGAAGCATTAGCCCATTTTCTGTTATTGTAAATACCTGAAATATGTATTATTTGTAGAGATAGAGGCCCTCCTGTTTCCCATTGACTACTATGAAGGCACTTCAATCTTTCAAAATGTTCTCTTGATAAGATGCACATGGTGTTTTAGAGGTGAAAGGTGTAGGTGCTCACCCATTCTGAACCAATTTAATTCCTAACATTTTATTATCACTTATTTCCAACCTCTTATAGCATCGTTCTATGAATTACATTGCAATATCTGTATTTAACAGTCAATTTAACCCTATCTGTATGGTAAGGTTAATTTGATGGTTAACAATATGTAGTATATTAATAAGATAAGTAATATATATTATGGTTTTTTAAATCAAAGTTCCGCTATGCTTTGATACAGTTAAACTTTAGCATTATCTGTTAAGAAAAAGCACACTGTATAAAAGTGTTCGTATGTGGTTTTTGTGTAAACTTCACTATAAAAGCAGCTGCCGAATTTAAAGTGATTATATCCCTGGATAAATCCACGGGAACAGCAGATAATATTTTTATGGAGAATGCTGGGCTTCTGGCTCTTTCACTGAGAATGCATTTTCACTGATGTTGTTATTGATAATTATCTCCCCTCCCCCCATGTCTAAATGATGTGTGGCTCAAAGCTAGCTTGCATTTGTTATATATTGTAATGTGAAAAAGCACAAGACCAGCGTTTAAGCCAATAGTAAGGTGCGTTGGTAAGATTAATTTAACTTCCTCTCCCATGAATTTGAACAGAAATCATGCTGTATGGGGTTAAAATTCCAACCTGCTGGCTTAGAGTCACCTAATTTGACTGCGTGGAAATGAGGATCTTAATCAAATCAGTCTGTTTGTGTGTATCTTTATCTGGCTGCTTGGCATTCGGCAGAAACAGGCTTACTTTTCCCAAGTTTCTTGTATTTTCATCCTAGTTATGCTCTGTTAGAAGTTTTCTTTCCTTTGCAATTCAAAGAATAACAATGTGTGCTACTGTAGGAGTGATGGAATGCGAGAGAGAGAGAGAGAGAGAGTGTGTGTGAGAGACAGAAAGAGAGAGAGCGAGAGAAAGAAAGAGAGGGACTGTAGACTGTATTCCCTCTGAGCATGCTACTGTTTTCATGTCTAATCCCTTCCTGGCCAACTCATTCGTTTTAATTAAGCAATTTTCTGCTGAGGTGGCGTGTGAACTTGCCTGACCCCTAAGGGTGCGTGTGCCAGGGCTGGATCTGGGCGCGGGCGCTGAGCGACGTCCAATTACGCGCCAGAGATGACATCATGCTGGAAGTGTGAAGTTAAAAGCTTCGAAATTTCAAAAATACGCTGTGAGGCCTGCTTAGCTTAGTTTTCAGCGCGGGGGGGATTCCATGTCCCAAATCCTTCCCTTGGGATAAGGAACAGTCTAGGGGGGTGTAGGTAAGCAGGGGTGAACCCCGGAGGGGGGGGGTGGGGGGGAGGGGGGGGCGATCCTGCCTGCAGCTCCGTCAGTGACCCCCTCTTGGCGTAGCGCATGGGCAAATTAGAACCGGCACAGGACGTCCGTTCCGCGCCAGGACGTCGGGAAAGGCGCTCGGCCCGGAAGGTACAACTTGCTGAGGGAGGGAAAAAATGTGGAGAGGGGAGGGTGGGTTGGGGGGGGGGGGGGCGACGGGGGGGGGGGGGGGGGGAACGGAGCGTCGGTGATTAACGGCCACGGGAGAGGAACGCCGTGTCCAGGGTTTGAATGGTGATGATGACAGTCATAAGAGGAAGAATAAATGCGCGGTTTCGCATCAGCGTCCTGATTTATGGCGGCTGGCGGAGCAGGTGGGGGGGGTGCGGGGGAGGACACAAAATGGCCGCAGATTACGGAGAGATGAGAGACGCCCGGCTCCCAGCCGCCCTCACGCTACGCCGACTTCCGCTTCATATTTATTTAAATTCCCGCACTCCGCCAGCTGTCGGGCTTTTTAGTGCTCCTCGAAATAAAATATAAAAGTTTATGGGAGTCGGCTCGCGCTCATAAGAAGATTGAGCCCGGCTCGCCACACGCAGCTAAAGACTTCAGACGTTATTTTCATAAATATTAAATCCAGCTTTTCCTGCATAGCAAACACTCCCCCGTCCCCCTCCCCCTCCCCCTCCCCGTCCCCCAACCCTTGGCAAAAAAACAAAAAAACTCCTGAGTTGCTATTCCCTTGGGCTAATCTCGAAACCGTACACACACACACACACATCGCTATTGTTGGCACCGCTATTGAGCACAAAGTCACCTGTCTCTCTCTTCCAAACCTCTTCCTAAATTAAATTACTCTGGATGCTTTTGCTCATTGTGCTCTCCGCCCTCCCCTTCCCTCCCCCCCCTCCCCTCCCACATTCCCCCGTTACCCTTCCTGGGCTGAGCCAGACGCCAGAGGGATTATGTTCATATTGGATGGCGCACAGAAATGGCGGCTGTGGCGGAAAGGTTCTGCTCTGCGCCAGCGTGCCTTCTGAGTTATGCATCACCACTGAAGATGATCTTTCTTTTTTTTTTTTGGTGATCAGTATTTTTATTAATTTCACAAAAACAACAATTGGGCGGGGGGGCGGGGGGGGTCGGGGGGGGGGGGGGGGGGGCGGTTTGGATACAGACTAGAACGGCACGCATTGAGATGCATGTTGTATGTTATGCGCATTACAAAATGTGCAAAAAGGCACCTGGACTGTTTGATTTACAAATATGACAATGGCAATGTGGGATTCATGTCATTTTAAATCTCTGATAATGTGTGGCCTAAACCCTATGAATTATTTTATAATGGATAAACTGATGCGATAAAATTTCTGAGATGTACTATTTTAGATTAGACCATATAGCCTCCTGGTTTGGGGCAAGATCTCCGAGTTCTCTGTGTTCTTGATCCCACAGGGTAAATGACGCCAAAGGTTTATCGGTTTGTTTTAATAAGGCATTATAAATAATCCAGGCTGTGCCCCGAGAGACAGACGAGGGTTCGAGCGAGAGAGGAAACCCCGTGAAACGCCTCGCGCTCGCATCGCTGATCCGAGCTGGAGATGCACAAAGCAAGATGATGTCAGAAGATCAGACTCAGCCGCCAGATCCTGAAATGATCTTAAACCCCTTTCACCGCGTACATCCTCACATGTGCACACGCCCTTGGAGCACCCAACCGGGTTTTTTTCTGAACAGTTGTCGCTCAATCAACAAACTAAAATTGTTCCACAAGGGAGTGAAGGTAGACATTTTAACTGATCCCTCCCCTAACCCTTCTAGCACATTTCCACACATGAAGAGAGTTAACTATAATATTCCGAAAAACGTTTAGTGTGAAATGTTTCTACATCCTGGATTAGTATGTAGGAAATCCTGTAGTCTGTGTGGTTTGACCAAAGCTGTTTCAATGGATCTCAAAGGCACTTTGGAGTGTGTGTCAGGCCGTTCTTCGAGGTGCCCTAATTTGGAATTCCCAATAGTATACTGTAGTTTAAAATCGGGGACAGCTATTCCACCTCGGAATTTGGAACACGGAAAAGTAGCAAAACTTTTCCAAGGGCACTTAGTGTACCTGCTCATATAAACTTAAGAAGTAATGGATTGAATTTCATCAAAGTACTTAGGCGGAGGGGGAAGAGGCAGCATAAAAAATAGAGTAAAGTTAAGTCATGGCAGCACAATCATTTTGATTGCCGAGACTCCACTTTGTAAAGACGTTTTTAGATGATCCCTACATCTTTGGAGACGTGGTTTAATTTTATGTGATGCATTACTGCGATCTTCCTTGGCAGTCTTGGAGATGGTCAAGTGTACTGCGGTACCCAAGTGACTAACCATTGAAGATGAACTTGAATCAGAGGCCCTTTCAGTGAATGCAAAGTGCTCACCAATCATTGGACAGCACACTATATGAGATTGAGAAGGGCCCTTGCATATAGCATAATTGGCATAATTGCCTTATCTGCTGTTTATAATTAGATGTGTCTTTATTGCATCTAAGAATAGTTGAGGGGTGTAATTGATGGTGATTTATATGAGTGCTTAATTACTGAGAGGTGACAGGTTTCAGACACGTCATCCAGCACCACGACTTGCGAGCGCAATTTTATTTATTTGCCTTGACTGTGATGAGGACGGTAAGCTGAGGTTCGGAATAATCGATACACTGCTCTTATGTGTGGAATTAAGTTAGTTTGTGGTCATCTGTTCCCCTAAACGCATCCTCGTTTTAGCTTTGCCTGTGCGGCCACGCGTCTCTCAGTGCAGTCAGAGTTATGAAAGATGCGGAGCGGCCTGCTGTGGTCTAGCGCTGCGGCTGTCGTTCACCCAAAAGAAAGGACGTTTGTTCTGAAAACGAGAAGAGACGTCCGTCCCACGCTTCGATCGCCAGAAACGAAGCACTCCAAGCTCGCGGGCATGCAATCTCACGCAACAAAATAATATACTTCAAAATGCTTGAAGTGTAATTACAGGAAATGTAATTATGCTTTCAAATATGATAAAATATGCGGTAGTACGCTTCAGTGTGCTGGTTTCTCGTATGAGATGACCTCGCACCTCACAAGAGGTTGGTTCCGGCAGCATTTCATGAATCGGGACTGCGGTGGACGGTACTGAGCTGGGCTTTTAGAAATCCTGTGTTTTTCATTGGAGTTCGTCACCGAGACAACTTTACAAATGGCCTTTGGGCCTCCATTAAAAGGAAGCGTCGATTCCGTTCACTCATCTCCCGCTACTGTTGTTCAGCAGATATTTGCTCCTGTCCATCACGTCTACCGATTCTGTCACATCTGTGTCTTTAATAACACAGCGGCCATCCGTCTTTATTGCCACTTCTATTGTTTTGTTTAAAAAAAAAAAAAAAAAAAAACTGAAATGAAACCCTTTGCCAAACACTAGGATTATCCAAATTCAAGCAGAGTATCCTGCGCTTTTTTATTTCATTTTTTTCACCATCTGGTGTCGGTTTGTCAAACAAAATCTAATCCCTGAAAATCTTCCAGATCCACACACTTTGTTTGCCAAGCGCTTAAAGTGACTTGTGCGTGGTATGACATGGTCTTGACATTCTTGCCCCTTTAAACAGTTGTGTGAGAGCCGTTGAGTCACGTGCATAACATCTAGCGCAACGGGGTTCGCGCGTTAAGCGAAATACACTTGCAACTTGCGAATATTCTCGTCGCTTTTATCGACTTGATGAAGTGTTCTGTGCTGACGCAGATGATAAACGCAGTGCGTTCTGGTATCAGCCGAGGGGATCGAGACAATCTTGTTTGCGTTTCTGTTTTTCCACGGTGTGTGTGTGTGGCACTGCCGAGATGAGAGTTGATCTAAGGAGAAGTGTGTGTGCTGTTTTTTTTCTTCTAAAAAAACCCAATGAACAGAACTCAACAACAGAGTGAGTCTACAGTGTTGGTGACAGGCAAATAAGATTTTGGTTATTTCTCCTGGGTTAATTTACATATGAGTGAAATGTGCTTTCATTATTATATCATTTATAGCTTTTGCGGGCTCTCTCCAAGGTGACTGTTTTACATATTTTTCCATTTATGCAGCTGAATGCTAAAGCTCTTCAGACTGAACAATTCTCACAATGGATTCAAACTGGCAAGCCTTCCTTCTCACCAGTCACGTTGCTTGTGCCTCTGCACCGCCCGGTCCCAAGTTGTAGTGCGCATTTTTTGTTCTTTCCTTTCGTGTGAGTGACACGCGGTTTGACCGGTTCGCACACAGATGATGCGAAGCTTCGATTGTTTTGTCAACCCTTTCACATGTGACTCGCATGTAATGGTTATTTATTTACTGTATTTCTTTATTTTTCATTCACCCAGTCCCATGAGGGGAGGGAGGGAGGGTATGCAGTGGTTTCCCTATTCAAGTGTCGACACATTTACACGTTGGCTATATGTTGAGGTTTTGTGCATCCGTGCATTCACCAAAGCATTTTCTAACCACTGCCACATGCATGCAGTTTTCTCCATTTTGATGTCATCCCAGGAGAGTGGTACAGTGTGCAGCGGTTATAGCTGTGTGCACCGAACCCATTTACGGCTGAGTGATGTGCCGAGGTTTCAGTTTTGCTCATTGACATATTCCCGTGTGAGCGATATGTAGCGGTTACTGTATTGAAGCATTCCCGTATGAGTCATGTGAAGAGATTTTGTACATCGATGCACTCCCGTGTGGTTTGTCGTGGGTATGTTCACTACATGTACAGAGTGATATATATATATATATATACATACAGTGTGGTTTGAGTTGATAGCGTTGATCGTTAGTGTGCACATGGCCGCAGTTCGCCTGTTGAAGTTGGCACGTTTGTCGTAACACACAAGGACAAATTGTGCAGTGCCATACAACCAGGCATCTGCAGACCGAAACGGATCAGTTTGTAGTAATTACTGTAATCTTCCCCATCCCTGACGAACGTAAATCCTCTTCTGCGTTTATGTTGTATGAAATCCTGTCTCGTTAGACATTAGCCTAGAGTCTGTATCTTTTCTGTACTGACCCCTTGCCATTGATTTGTTTCAGCAGATGCTTGTAATCCTTTTGCCTGTGAAGACGGGTCTAAATTTGGCAGGCATAAGCAGATGTTCTAATTGGCCAAGTTACAGATTTCGGAATGATCAAACTTGTATTATTCGTCTTTGTGCTCGGTGTCTCTTGAATTATTAAGCGCAGAAAGTTATCCCCACTCATTTATTTTAATTTGTCTGCTTATTGGTTTTCAGATGCCTCGGTTATATGGGCTAATTTATTATGCATGAACTTCGGGGAAGATTTAATGTTGGGGGAGTGTGTTCAGTGTGTGCCGGGCCTGCTGCCAGGGCTGTACTCTAGCAGGAGGAACCTCCTACGTTCTCTACCCCCCTCTTTTTTTTTTACGCCTCGGATATTTGAGTCCTCTCAAATGTCCCTCTCCCACCCCCCCTTTCCCCTCCGCTACAGCCCTCTCCTCTGTCAAGGTTTTTTGAAAGCACACCTCAATTTCCGTCCTCCCTAAACAAGGCCGTGTAATTTCGCTATCTCCTACAGCAAGCTGTCACTCCCCCAATTTTTATCAGCGGGATGCAGAGCTCCTGGATGCCCTCCAAAGATTCCTCCTCCTCCTCCTCCCCCCCCTCGAAACACGGCTTCTTTCTGTAGAATGGCAGGAATATGAGCGGGAGGATAAGTCGGCGCTTCCTTTGGCCCAAAGCGTGCAGTGATAGGCCCGGTACATGACCAAGCACAGCCGAGCCAGAGTGGCTTTGCTGATAATCGGGGGGGCACTCGATTGGCCAGACAACCTGCTGTCAATCATTTGGAACGGTCTTTGCTGTGTATAATCGGGGGTATATTCCTCTGAATAACAATATTATCAGTAGCGTACTGTATCTGTTCGCTTGAGACAGGGTAACATTTTGTACCTCGAATGAAGCTAAATAACTGCAGTGACCTTGAAGGACTCAGAAAATCTGACTGACCTCTCACTGAATACTGCAGAGTTGGCAGCTGTCACGCTTTTGGCGGGAAAAAAATGCGCTTTCCAGCTCGGTCTCATGCTCTGTGCTACCAAAAACACTTCTCATGCCAAATAATAAGACCGCAGCTAAAAAACAAAAAAACAAAGCCGCGTCCCTAAACAAATGACCTTTACAGCTCGCAGGACAAAGTATTATTGCGTCCAACATCACAAACACACCCCCCCCATCCCATCTCATTCTACAAATGCAGTTAATCTCGCTCTAGCCAGCAGACCAAAGCTGACAGCCTTAGAATACGCTGCACAGCAATAATAATAATAATAATATCATTGGAGGAACTTGGGTGCAGAATCACCAGGAACGTAGAGTCAAGCTGGAGGAACGTGCTTAAACGTGAACGTGGGGTAGTAACTGTTTCGGTGTTTCCGCAGCGTCTCATGGTCAAACTTGAGGGCAGCACGCTGAGGTAATAGAATTGTGCATGCGGTACCCCACAGGGGGTCTATAAGAGGAAAGACACGGTATGCACTCTGCTTGGCAGCTGAGGCCCGTGCCATTACAGTTAGTTACCATTACATTTACCAGTTCCATTGTACATAGTTGCCATTGTGCATAGTCGCCATTTTACATAGTTACCATTGCGTTTGGTTGCCGCTACGCTTAGTTGCATTACATTTAGCTTCCATTACACTTAGTTACATTGCGCTTAGTTGCAACTACGCATAATTGCCGTTACACTCAGTTGCCATTACACTGGGGTTGCCGCTTCTCTTAGCTGCGAGCACCGGTCGCTCCTTCAGAGGGTTTTTGGCAGCTGACGCTGCGGCGGCGGCTCTCTGAAGTGGCCCCGCTTGGCCGCGAGACCGAGCGACCCGATCAATTCCCCGCTCCCCGGGGGGCGGATGGGAGCAGATCAGGTTGTTTTTCGATTTTTCCATTCATTTTTTAATAACCGCGCATTTGCGAGCGACGCTGGAAGGGCGTGACACGTGCTCCTGGCCCTACGGATGAGCTCGGCTGGCCGCGTTAGCACGTTAGCACGTTAGCGCAGAGCACAACGCGCGCCGTGACAAATTCAGCTCAACCTCGCTACACGTCACCTTCTACAATGGACTCATATACCAAGCAGGCCCAGTTAAACAAATTGCTAATTGCAATCAGCGGGCTGACATTTATTTTCTTGGCCCTAATGAGAAACCCTAATTCATTGATTGTCTCTTCTCACTGCAGAAGACTGAGCAAGTGGCCGATTAGTCTTGGAAAAATGCACACTGCACAGGATAATTAGTTCTCTCCTATGCGTCTCGGTTTATTCAGATTAGGGGGAAATTTGAAAAGCCCAGGTGCATTGCCATGCGTCATGGAGAGTGTTGAGCCATCCAGCGGCCATTTTCTTCCCCACGACTGCAAACAGACTCTCGTGACAAAAGGAAGGTTTTTGCTTTTCGCTTTTCTTTTTTGTTGTGCGTATGTGTAGGCAGTCTGAAACAGGTGCTACACCACCCCTCCGTCCCTCCCACCACTGCATTTTAGCCAGCAATCTGTCTAATCAGCCTTCAGAATGGGGCCCTTCAATGGTGAGTCATATAGTTGGACATCCTGCCATTTTCTGTCCTGGCTGGTAGTCCTGCCCCATTGCCTGATTTTTTTTATTTTTTTGATCCAAAGACCTTTGTCCCGGTAAAGGGTACATTCATAAAATTGTCTGATATGAAATCAGTTGCCACCTGCAGTACCATGCTTACTTCACCACCATTTATATAAATATAGATTTTACAGTTAAAACCTTTTTTTTTTTTTTTTGTAGGGATATTTTTAAGGAGTAGACGTTTCTTGCATTATAATTCCTCCCTCTGTGGTTCTGATGATGCCTGTAAAGGTACTGATGTTTGGGAAAGCCAAACTCACTTGATGTCAATCCTTCAGGACAGGTCTGGGTTCCAGTGAAAGATTGCTTTTTGTGAAAGCTCAGTAAATCTGCCATCGGATTGGCTCAGGTGGAGGAAGGGGAGGAGCCACACAACCCCCATTGTAGTCATTCTCTTTTAGAGACACTGAAAAATGGCAATACTCCTACCTCGCATGGCCCCCCATTTGAAGCATCAATAATTAATCCCTCACCTGTATGCTGTGCCAATACAAGAAGACCTGAAAGCACACTGCCTTTCCCATCGAGAAAATGAAAATCTCTAACCGATTGATTGAGTGAAATATGAAAATAAATCTGGGAAATCGCGTCTCTCGCTCAACTTCGGGATATATGTCTTGAAGCATCCTCGCCCCCCCCCCCCCCCCCGCCCCCACTCCCCCGTGTGCTGTCACTGTTTCTTTGAGCAATGGCGCTTGTGGGGCAGGATTTATATTTATATCTGTTGGGTCCATTACGCGAGCCGTTGGAGGCCTCTGCGGTGGCTTTCTCACGACGAGATTCAGCGTCTAACAAGAGCTGGACTATCAATAACGCGGGGGGGGGGGGGGGGGTGTACGAAGGGGGGGGGGGGGTGGCGGTGATGGGAAGAGCTACCTTGAAAATGCAGCGAGATAAAAACAAAGAGGTTCCCTGATGTAGCTGTGCTAAAGCTTTGAGCCGCTGCAAATTAAAAGTGGGTCTGCGGCACAGCTCACTTCTTGGGAAAAAAAGTAGGCGTTTTTTTTTAACACTCAGAAAGTATCCATGGCCAAAGGTTATACAGTGAAGAATTCTGTAGAGTGGTTTAACAAAAGCTGGTACGTGTATTCATATAAACATAAAACTTGAGCTCGAGTGTGTGAGTGCATGCAGCTGCGTGTAGATACTGTATTATAAAACAACCACCCAACAATTAGATGTTTTGTGAGGAAGTCCCATTATATTTTCAAGAAGAGGTGTTTTCTTGCTGCTGTTGTTTTTTTTGGGGTTCAGTGTCGTATAAAACTCCACATATTTTGGCATTGACACAACATCTCTACATGCATGCTGAAATATACTGATGTCATTTGAGACCTGCTTTGTCTGCTATAAACAGCCCCATCCATTCCATCCATCAATGTTCAGGTGTGACTAATGCTTGAGTTCTGTTTTTTTATTTATTTATTTTTTTAATTCCTTTTATTTATGCCTGTCCCTCAGCGTTCGGCGTGTTAAATTCATCGCGCTCTCACATGCCGAGCCGCGTCTCGGACCGCGGAAACTTTCAGCGAGAGACCGCGGGTCGCCGAAGCGTCGCCGTTATCGTTTCCGTCGTCTGCTGGATCCTCAGCGAGCGGTGGCCATTACCAAGTTTCGGCGAAAGACCTCATAATTTGACGTTTCGCTAACAGCCCGCTTCCTGTTTTATTTTCGTCCGGCGTGTGTGTGTGTGTGTGTGTGTGTGTGTGTGTGTGTGCGGGGGAGGTGTGAGACCGTGTGAATCTCGAGGTGACGAGCCGAATTCGCGGTCGCCTCGATTACGCTCGGGGCAAGGAGAGGGGGTGTGATTTGAATGCTGATGCGCGAGCGGTAATTAGCACGTCTCGTTCTCTATCGTCTGATCGTGATGCCGGGCGCGATAGCGCTGGTTAGCCGATCGTTGTCGCGCGCGCTCGGCCGAGGTCGTACCTAAACGGCGCCGGTGTTCGTCCGGATTTTCCGGGGGGGGGGGGATTAGCCGCTGTACGAACACGTCTGGCTTCCTGTGCGTCCGGGGACGATTTGCAGATCGACCCCCAACGTCGTCGGTTTTTGTACCGCGATTGTTAGCGGTCCTACTTGCAGTATAATTATATTATATAAGTATATTATAATTATCCTTTTGAAAATTGTGCGAACTGAGAATCGAGCTGCAGAGGAACCTGTAGAGGAAGAAAAAAAAAACCGCTATTGAAATAAATAAAACAACGGCGTGCGGCGTTTTTTTGGCTTGCGTCTTACCGGATCGCTCAGGGCAGTTTTGGAACTGGATCCGTCTTGTAAAGTTTTGAGCTTCACCCGGTTTGCAAAGCAAGCCGACTTATCCTCATGACTAATTCTGGAGCTGTTCGGGATTCTTTTTCCTCCCCCCAGTCTGAGGGACTCTCTGACAGATGAGGGGTGGGGGGGGGATGGGGGGGGGGGGTGGGGGAGGGGAGGTTGAATGTTGAAGTCAAGATTCATCAGGGATTCTGGTCGTGGCCCCTCTGAGATAAGGTTGAGAAGCCCGTGTTCGATCCCTGAGATTTCTTCCGGCTTCCCAGTGTAAGCAGTCATTGAGAATTTCTGGGCAATAGATCAGTGGCATAAATTTAAACTCAGGCTACAACATCCTGTTCCAAAAATGCACTTTATTTTACCTGAGTAAGACAAAAGAAAATGACAAACCTAAAAAAAACAAACATACTTAACTTTGGTTCCTTTCAACCTGTAATAAATGTTTATAATGCACTATATAGCACTGTGACATTTGTATGCAATTGTAATATATAACATAATGACATTGTACTGCATATACATGATTGAGTGATGGAAATATATTTGTGGAAAACACCCAATAACTCTCAGTCGAGAAGACCATCTTCTTTCCGGAGAGAGCGTTTCTCCCGCCGATTCATCTCTGTCCCCCATTTCCTTGCGCTTAATTTGTTCCCATCTATATTCTGTCTACGTCTCCATCCTTCCCTCTCTCTCTCTCTCTCTCTGTCTGTCTCTCACTCTTTCATCCATGCAAATTCATCCACCTCCTGCTGAAAGAGGAGCAGATTAAAATCCAAACTGGATCACTGTCAGCGGCACGTTATGCTGAACCATCTCTCCGCCCTGTACTATTCTCTTGGCTAACTCCCAAAACTAAGAAGGGTATGCGCTGAACTCAGTTCGTGCTTGGGCGGGTGACCTTGGAACACTACGGTATGTTAGCGACTGTGCTGTCAAAGATTCCGCGCTCTGTGATGAGGCATTAAAATGAGTTCCTGACTCACGGTGTACGTTAAATATTCACTCTTTTAGAAAAGAGTTGGGAGATTTAACTCCAGTCTCCTGGCCGAATTCCCCCAACTGGCTTATGTACATCTGGCCGCCTAATCATCCCCGAAATCTGATAAGCTGCACAATCTACTTTCCTTCTTATCCGAAAGAGTTTCAGTTGACCCATCTTTTTAAATAAAGGCTAAATCAAAAAATAAATGTGGGCTACAAGCATTTTCTAACCACTGCCACATAAAAAAAAGACGCACAGCAGAACGTATTGCGAACAGAGAATAGTGATTTAAATATAATGATCAACAATTAAGAAGAGCCAACTGTTTCTAATATGCAGTTGTATTTTATGGTACGTTTAAAAAATAAAAAATAACATTTATAAGCTGCAGTATTTTGGGCTGGGGATTTATGGTTCCTTAAGCCTTGCAGAATAAGCAGTTTGACAGTTTGATATATGGTACATGGTGCATGACCTCTTCAGGGTAAATTATGTTCAGAAGGAAGCAAAGTAAAAAAGCAAGTGTTGGTTTGGGACAGTGCGCCTTGGTGGCATGGCTATAGCTGGACACGGTGATATTTGGTTGCTGCTGTGTTGCCTGTAACCTATGATTCTATCCTTCGGAATTATCCAACCTCAGAGGTGCTCAGAGTTTATGAATTCAAATGAACCATTAATAAGAGCATATGGGGCGAGTGCCTTTATTCTGGGTTTGGTTTGATCAGCAGAGTTCACTTATTACAATAGAAACAACGTCAGGTTCAATTTAAACGTTTACCTGCCTGGGGTTTACAAAAGACACAATGTAATAATAATAAGAAGAAAACGAAAATAAAGTAGGTGATGCTCGCAGAGTATTTCATTACTTAGACTCGACTCCAGTTCTACAGCATTGGCCGGTGTGCAGACTAACGAGGCTTCTTCTCATTTCTGCCGGTTGACTCGAGCCTGAACTGGCAGAATTATGACTGACAGGTCGGAGCATAGTTTCGCTGGACGTTTGACACATCCCGCTTTTTAAACTTAAAGTCCCAAATTGCTGGTTAATGATTTAAATGGTTTCGGGAGATTGGCATTTTTAGGTCCCAGGCATGCAAATTTATGACGATCCGACATTCTTTGTATTTATGGCAGCGAGTAAGAAAGCTGAGAAATATTCTGATGTGATTTACATGCGCCGGCGCGGCTGGGTGGACAGCACTCAAACCTTAATTCAGGAAGTATATGATTATTAAGTACTGTGCATAATTACATTATGTCCTGGGACTTGTGTGATTTATTGCAGGGTGTGACTGACATTTTTGATTCAACTGGCCAAAACTCAATAATTTTCTTTGACCGCTCATTTAAAGAAGAAATGTTCATGATGAATGAATGAATAAATGAATGAATGAATGAATGAACAAATGAACGGAGATCTCTTTTTGTGGGCAGGAGCTGTGTGCGCTGCCTATGAGTTCATTTGCTGTACTGCTTTAAAGAATGCCTAACAGTAAAGGTTAACACTAAATTAGGACATCATTTTTGTTCCTTTTTTTTGTTCCTATAAACAGGAACTTCACTGTTCGAAGGGCACTGTCTCCATGTTGGCGTCTGTGTTTGTTGTGTCGACATTAAAACCTGTTAGAACGTATCTTTAAATCGCAAAGCTAGGGCCTCTCATTTCCCAGAGACCTTGAAGCTGAGGAGATATTCATGTGCATTGGGAGTTACTGGTGACATAGCATAGCGATTTGGCAATTTGAATGTGAAACACTGATGTCACGTGATTTGTAACAAGCTCTTCCCTGCGTGGAAAGATGCCCAATGTCCATAGTCCTTAAACAGGAACATTTCAATTCCAGACTTAATTTATAATTTGAAGTTGCAGATGTAGTACATAAATCTAACTGTGTAAATAAATCTATGAGATGAGAGGGCTTAGTGGGAGGGGGGAAAAGTGTAAGTGAGGTAACAAGCGTATGGTACTGTGTAAGACCAGTCATATCAGATTTGTTGTGTTTTTATGCACTAACGTAAGGCATGCTTGTGATGCTTTCATTAGTGGAAGCAAAGTAATCTTGGTTAGATATTTTTTGCAATTATGCTGTATCTGCTTGAAGGGCAATTTGGTAAATTTTTTCAACCTAATAGAATTTTCCTTCTACAGCATGTTTATGTTCCTGAAAATGCCTCTTACAAATCTCACGGGTCTCCGTACATTCAGGGGAATCTGCAGTTCCAAATAAACAAACACCAGTTCACAAAACCCAACTAACAAATTACATGGGGTAAATTGCACTTTTTTTTTTTTTTTTTGCTTAAAAGATTTTGGGGAAGCATAGATACAGCAAAAAAAAGGAAAGAATAGTTTGTAGCAAATATCTTGAGATTTATGTTCACAAACAACTGGCTTTCAGTATTATTACATTACAGGCATTTAGCTGACGCTCTTACACAGAGCGACTGAAACAACTTTTTTACATAGCATTTACATTGCATCCATTTATACAGCTGGATATACACTGAAGCAGTGCAGTTTAAGTGCCTTGCACAAGGGGTACAACAGACAGTGTCCTACCCGGGACACAAACCTGCAACCTCTCAGATACAAAATGAGTGCTTTATCCTTTTTACTACACTGTCACTTTCACATACAAACCCGCAATGCTCTGTACATTGAAATGCTGCTTTCTGCTGTTTTCCGCGTGCAAACTTAGGGATCATCTTTGTATTTCCCTCATGCACATTTCTTCTCTATCTTGTATATTCATCCTTACCCCACCAAACTGTCTCTCTGCTCTTGGCCTTGGTCATTTAATGGTTCAGGAAATCAGATTCTGGAAACTTCTTCCAGTTTCTCTCTGTCTCTATACCCCACGCCTCCAACCCCCCCCCCCCCCACTCTCTCTCTGTCTTTCACTCCCTCTCTTTCTTGTCCTCCCCTACACCCATAAAAATGCTGTCTGAGCCTCCCTCTTTCTTCTGGTATCACTCCGGTTTATGAGAACACTGCTCACCCATTCAGGGGGTTATCCACACTGTACACCCTCCTTCTGAAGAATAAATAAATAAATAATATGGGTAAGATAAATGAGTCAGGGGTATGAATTCTGTGTTCTGGCTGACGGGCAGACTAAGAGTAGACTAGAAAAATGTGGAGTGAGCAATGCTGGGGTCCATGTACAGCTCCAGAACACGGTTATTATAAAATGATTGATATATATATATATATGTGTGATATATAACTTTGTTTTTTATAACATATTTAGGTTTTAATTATGTTTTAATTATGTTATTTCAGATATAGTTTAAAATAAGTAAATAAATGGATTGCCTTTATCCCAGCTATTCTGTAGTGTGCTGTGGAACACAGTGTTTTATTGTGTGGTGTGCTGTTTTTATTCTTGAATTTATAAAAAGTTACAAAAATTATTTCTTGATAGTTTGGACTTGATGGTAAAATGTTTATTCACATTTAAATGTGTTGTATGGTCCTTGGAGGCATGTGCATACATTGGGTAGCAAAGAATTATAAAATGACCCATGATATTGGAATCTGTTTACCATTTTGGAAATACGCACCCTGCTTGAAATTATTCGAAAAGGATATACAGTCGTGAAATATGAATGTGCAATGCAGCTGATCCCCACAGCGCAAATATTAAAGTTTTGTCATTTAGCAGTATTTTTCCTAAAGTCTGACAAAAAAAATCATGTGAACTACACAAAAAATGGCAGCTACTGTTAATGACTCACTTCAGATGAGACAGCCAGAGGAAGTGTACTAATGCACTTGACATTTAGAGGGTAAAATTTAAGCCAAATGAAAATTTTACTTGGGAAAAAATATTCTTGATTCTTTTGTATTCATTTTCTTTCTTATATATATTTGTGTATTCAAGGCATGCCATTTTATTTAAGGACTTTTTTGATGTCTTCAAAGGCAGGTTCCATTTTGTGTTCTTCAGAGTTTGGTGCAACAAGACAGCCCAGACCAACTGTTTTCTGAACACACTGGGACCACTTTATTCTCGCCTTCTGGTGCGCCAGAACTGAAAAATTCATCAGTCAGAACAACGGCTGTGTGCTCCAAACAATTTCAGAAGAAATTCCTGGACAAACAGAGTCATTCCTCCTTATTTACAGTTAATATAAGTTTGGCGATTCCCTACTGTGCCTGGTCATTTTGCTTCACAAGTTGGGAGTTGTGTAATACACACTGTAGTTTTGTGAAGTTTTTTTGGGTTGAGAACATTACAGCGTCGTCGTGGACAGGAGAGGCTATAATTGAGCTTTTTGACTGTGCATACCGGCGGGGGACTTGGCATCAGTAGAAGCAGGCTCATGTCGAAACGGACGTCATGCCCGCGCTGTTATGGGGTTGTTTGGCACAGGTCCTAGGGCTCTTGTAAGGTCAATGGAGTGATGAACTCCAGCAGGTAACAAGATATTTCAGCCAAAAACCTGCTATCCCTCCCCTGCCCCCCCCTCCTGGCAGCTCAAACATAGCTGAAAATGGCTTCAGTTTCAGAGAGACATTGTTCCTAAGTACTTCTTCGAAATCGAACAAGAAATGGTTAACTGACCATAAAATTACTGTACTGTGGGCTCAGGTCTCTTGACATCAAGCAGATCAAAGGATCTTGGAAGATTCTGTCGGGCAGAATGGTCAGATATCCCCCTAATATGTTCACCAATCTCCTGAAACGCTGTGGTAGATGGCTCAATCGTGCTAGCCTTGTGAAGGGAGAGTCCCGGAGGTAGTAGACACAGCGGTGTGAGTAGTTATGTAGAGAAAAAATTACCTGTTAAATTAAATCTTTTTTCTCTGACCGATTAAACAGAGTTTTAGTATGAAATGAGTGTAATTTTCCCTCTTTGAGTATTCTGTAGCTTATTAACTGTACTGCAGTGAACTATACTGTATGCACAGGCTTCTTTGCTCATTAATCACGTGAATGTGTTTGTTTGGTGTGTGTGTGCATGTGTTGGTTATGTGTGTGGATGTGTGCGCGTGTGTGTTAATGTGTGTGTGTGTGTGTGTGTTGGTTATGTGTGTGCGTGTGTGTGAATGTGTGTATGTGCGTGTGCGTTCGTGCGCGCGTGCGTGCTCACCTCTGGGAGCGCGTTTCTAAGCAGTTCGGGGAGAAAGGAACCATTGGCCAGGTGGCTGAACTGGATGGAATGCGCAGTAAAGGAGAGGTGCTCTCCCTCCATCTGGATACTGAGGGTACCAGCGGCTTGGGCAAGAGGTCTGCAGGGGGACAGGAGGGCAGTGCTGGGCCCTGCAGTGCACTGGAGTGGACGTCTCCGAGCACAGCCCCAAGCAGTTTTGTTTTTCTGTACATTTACAGAAACGCGTCCACGTCCCCAATGAGCTCGCCGGGTATTCTCTCTCCCCTAAGAGTGGTGTGGTGTCGGGTGATTTCGGGCAGGAGAAGCATAACATTATTGCATTGCAGGACATTACAGTCACTTAACAGATGCTCCTCTCCAGTGCAACGTGCGGTGGGGGAGCGTTAGTGCCAAATCAAGATGGCTGCGAGCACAAACAATAGCCACCCTCTGATTACTTTCAACTTTTTCCCTCCACTGTTTTAGTCAATTATTTTCATCCCTGAGGAGTTTATCCGAAATGTTATACATTGCTAATCGTAATTGCTATTAGATCATTTATACTATACTGTCTGACTATTCTGTCATCGGACGGTTATCTCAATAGACCACTCTCGGTTTCCTAGGAGCTAGAAAGAAAAGAAATACCATAAAAATTCTTAAATTACTTGGGTGACAATGTTATGCTGTGGGATGGATGGATGTTGTGGATGTTTATGGAAAAATAAATGCTCACATTGAGGACATCGTCAGTTCTAAGGACTTATTATTCAACGGTGTCAACAACCGAACGCAAAATAATGAAACGACTGGGATTTCTTTTTTTTATTTTATCGTAGGGGCTTTATTAAGATGGCGGCAAGTCCGCGATTCCGCTGTTAGCTGTACTGCTGGCGTAGGCCTACGAAAAGCATGATTTAACCAGCTGCGGTTGCTGAGCTGAAAATAGACGGCGCGTAAAAAAAAATCTCCCTTTAAATTGATCATTTGTCTCAACCTGATTTCATTCATTTTCCCTGATTAGCATGTGTGCCAGTGATCTGAATAAGCCAATGGCGGGGGAACACAGAGCCAGAGCTGAGGTGCTGGCGTAACCACTCTAAACTGTCATTTAGGGCCACGACCGTCCCTGGGCCACACGATTCAAACTTTAGTGTCGGACGGGTGCGATTAATGCTGGAGCACTTTGGGGCAACAACAACATTCTTGTACAGGGGCCACCGAAAACCCTTGGGGCCGACTCTTGCACGCACTTCACACGCGACTCTTCCTTCACACCACGCTTCTTCACATTAAATGCTAAACCGCACTCTGTTAACTCCTGCGTTGGCTTTCAGCACAGCCCGCAATGCAGGCTGTCCAACAGAACCTGTGCTTCAAGATAGTTTGAATTACAGAATCTGCACATTTCATTGAATATTCTTGAATATTCATAAAATGTGTGCAGTTTTGTCACGTTTCGTGAACGAGGCCCTATAATTGTTAAACCTGACAAACAACCATTTGTATTGCAATCATAAAAAGTGCCACTAGACAGATAAGCTGTTTTTTTCCATGGCTGTTTATCCAAACAAATTGCTGTAATCGATGCATTTAGCTTAGTTTTCACTTTGCGTTTGACTGTTGATCTGATGCAAGCTGGTTCAAGGTCTGTAATGATGGCCCTTAACAGACGATTAACAATTGTAATTTTAAAATATTATGCAACCCTCTGTTCTATTCTGAGGTGAGAATATAATTGTCTCTGTTATCCGTATAGGGTATTTTGGTGTTTTGTTTGAATGCCAAATATGTTGTTAAGAATTCAGACAGACGTTGAGCTTAATTGGTCATGCATATTCCATGAAAACCCTCTCTGATCCCTACAATTTTCGCAAATGAAAGAACATCGGCTGGCAACCTGTAGCATCATACACCACATGTGCATGCACGCGCACTCACGCACTAATCACAGGCATGGGAACATAGCTTTTACAGGCTCAGCGTGTCACTGGGAAAGTTTTCCAGCTCTTGTGTACTAAAAAAAGACACTCCTCACCTCAGCAAGGCCAGACCTCTCACCTGTGAAATGAGTTGCGTCTCAGCCCTCCGTACTGAACAGAATCTTTAAGTTGGTGAATAAAAAACAAGACCAGGTTAAAACCTGGACCTAACACACGTGGTCCGGCCGACCAATGGTGTAACTTCATAACTCGGCCGACCAGTGGCGTAACTTCATCACTCACTCACTCAGTCAGTCACAGACATTCGCATTTGTAGGGCTGGCCCTGCTGTTGCGGTCCAGCCAAAAATAGAGAGGTTCTTCTGTTTGGGGGGAAGGTATGAGGAGCTTCGTAAAAAAAAAAGGGGAGAAAAGTGGTGATTTGTCGAGTAAAGGGAGGGCGTGAGAAAGACGCCGGACAGGAAGGAGATTTGTGACGCCGGACAGGAAGGAGATTTGTGACGCCAGACAGGAAGGAGACTGTTGCGACCGCTCGGCGGACGTTCTGTGGGCGGAGACGGGGCTCTTGTATTCGTAGCGCCCGGCGTGTGAATAATTCAGAAAGCCCGGCCTCTCTGCTTTAATAATCAAACAACACTAAACCACGCCACCGCCGCCGCCGCCTTCTTCTCCCTCTCCCCCTCGGTCTCTGTTTATAAATTCTGCCGCGGCTAGCAGTGGGCGCATTTGCATGAAATTGACTTGTTTAAATACCCATAAAACATTCATGTGTGCGCGCCGCCACGCCGCTGTCGCCTCTCCGTTCTGGAGTCCATTAAAAAAAATACATCATTATTTCTGCCGCCGCGCACGGCGGCCACGCGTCGCCACGGCTACGGGCGGTAAATCACCCCGAAACACGCGAGGAGTGAAGTGAAGAGTTAAGCGATTCTTATCTCACCCCCCTTACATTTCAGATTACTCATTAATCTTTATAACGCCTTGCTTTTGCCAATTTTATGAGTCAATTTCATTTTTTAAATTTATTTATTTATTTATTTATTTATTTTTATTATTTGGCTTTTCGGACTTTCGGACCGAAAAAAGCCGTTCCGTTTTGTACCTCGTTTAAGCGGAATTGGTCATCCGATGACAGCGCGGGTAGGTTAAGAGGAAGGATGGCTGTCGCGGGCGCATCGACTCCTAGGCCCGACGATCCTCTGTGCCCGAGGCGCTCACAAGTTTCCCTTCCACCAGCAGCTCATTAACATCGGAGGATCCGAGTTCCCGACCAATCAATGGCCCCAATTACAGCGTGTGATTAAGATCCGGGCCTGGTGGGATAGACCCGGGCCCCCGCGGCCCTTCGGGAGTCACCGCCAGTGCATCACGGCCGTCAGCGAACGGGAGAGTCGGGGCTCGGTTCTGGCAGTTGGGCCTCAGCGTTCCTGGCGCCGAAGCAGAGCTCTGTTCCGCGCGGGCGTCAATCCGCCCTGAAGAGTTTCCCCAGTTTCTTCTCCATTTTTTTTTTACTCGAAGCTCTCTAAAGCGGGACGGAAAACAGCTGGCGGGGGGGGGGGGGGGGGGGGGGTCTCAGGCGTAGCTATCACAAAGTGGCTAGCGAACAAGTGATGAGGCATAAAAGGCCAGGCTCCAACCGCCCCCCCCTTCCCCCACCACCCCCTCATACCCCCGTTTTTGGATTTTTAAAAAAATTTATTTTTCACCCAGGTTTTTCTCGTGCCAGTTTTCTGACTGACGGTTCTGCCTCTCGAGCCGACGTTGCGCCACCTGCACCCACTCCAGTGCTGAAGAGTGCGCACTGCTGCGAGCCGGTGGACTATTTTTACGGTTTTTCCGTTTCTCCTAGAGGTAACAGTAACACCATCGGGTGAAGAGGTGTACCTCTCGCCTCTTGTCAGCTACGGAAGCCCGTGGGCGCCCGTCGCCAAGTTTCGCGGGAAATAATGCCGCCGGTAACTTCGGGGCAGCTCAACACCTGAAATAAACCCACCCTGCCCCTGGCACGACGATGCCATGCCAGCTTGGCGTGGCCTAATGCCAACGCCAAGGCTCAATCATGTGACTGCTGTGCCGCAGCCTGTACTCGAGGTGTGTTTCCTTAATGAACTGGAACTGCTTTACCTTCAAAAGTTCAGTTGCTTTGATGGTACTTTCACTCTGGTAGAGTCAAGACTGCTCTTAATGGGCAGAATCGTGTCTATCTAAATGTCATGGTGGCAAAGCTTATTAAATCTGTCGGTGTATTGAATTCTTTATGTTTAACAGGAAACCTGTAAACCGCCAATCTGAATGTGCACTGGATGTGTTGGCTGCATAAATCTTGCAGGACAAAAAGGCTGTTTTTTAGATGTATGGACTGCCTGGTTACACAACCCGTTAACACTGTATGGCAGCCACCATCTGTCTTTCTGGTGTTTGTGTTTTCATCCTAAGTAGGAAGTGTTGCCATTTTTCCTGGTCTGCAGAACCTAGATGCTGTGTAGGTAAACCCAGCACTACAGCACACCGTAGGTACATTTTTGTTGTGGCACAATGGCGAGCATGTTGGGCTGAATGGCCTGTTCTCACCATTATGTTTTAAGTCATGTCATGAGAGCATCGATATGATAAAGTCTCCAGGTGGAAACACGTTGGCAGTTGTGATAAAATGGTGACCGTTGCGCCAACGCTCACTAACAAAATGGCCGTTCACGTCTTTCCCTGTTTATGTGACATACGTCGCCACGGTGACCTGGCTCCGGGCTCATAGTCCTCAGTGACACGTTTGCTATCGCGGCAGGGAAAAAAACCACGACGACGACGACGGAAGGGACGTGCGAAACCCATCTCAGCGAGGGCATTTTAAACAAAATACAGCCACACTTGAAAACATCACAAGCTCCTCTTGACAGAAGCAGGTCGAACCGTGCTCCGGAGGGGGCGAAAAAAAGACGGAGAGAATCTGGGACTGTAAATCTAATCTCGGTATGACACGGGAGTGAAGCGAAGCCTGTTATCCAAGTCTCCAGAAATCTGTCAGCCGTTCGGCTCACCTCTTCTTTGGCTCCGCGGGGGTGGCCTAGGCGGGCGATTCGCCCCAGTTCGTCAGATCGGCGGTGGGAGCGCGCACCTGTGGAATGTGCTGGAAAAGTGGACTGGGGGTCCCGGACGGGCTGGGGAACAAAGCGGGTCGGGAGCCAGCGAGCTTTCGTAGGCGGCGGGCGGTGGACATGCCTGTGGTGCTTCCTGCCACGAACCACTGAACAGGTTTCTTTTTTTTTACACCAGCCGTTATGCGGAAATGAATAATAAATCTGATACTAGGATGATAAATCTGATACTGGGTCTGTGTTAGATCTTTCTGCATGGGATGATGCTCTAGTTGCCTGTAAGGGGGAAAGCGAGCGGAGAGCCAATTGCGATAGAGGGTGCTTCCTATTGGCTGAGACAGGGCAGGATGTCGGAGAGCTGTGGCAGATTATCGATTGGACACTAGTGCACTGTGAAGGAGAATGGATTGGACAGCAGTTGGTGGGGGGCAGTGGGTTAGCTTTCATGAAAGGTTTACCAGATTGAGAAACTATATCAATTGTCAGCGACGATTCGCTTGCTCTCTCAGAAATAAAAGCTGAAAGGCCGTTTACTTTGAAATTTACAGCATTGTTTTTTTTTTCTTTTTTTTTTTTTTTTGACACCTTCACTGTGTGCTTGTAACGGTGACATGAAGCACCACTTGGGGGAAGGAAAGGATAGATTGGGGGGAAATCTTTGAAGTCCTCAGAGCTTCCGATGAAGCGCTCCTCGCGATCCCAAAGTGCGTTCCCAGCGGGAGGAGTCCTGGGAGAGTGCCCCCCCACCCCTGCCCATGTAAGGGTTTTTTTGTTTCCCCCACAGTTTTTACGCCAGCCTTCCCAGAGCAGAGGAGAGCCAGGGGAGGGGGGGGGGGGGGCTTCATTGATCCCTGTGAAGACGATTGCTGATCCCTTCCCTGTGCCGTGGATCTGCGGAATCGGGGGGGGGCGCCAAGAGATGTTTGAGATGTGTGAACCGGTGAGGTGGGCTGGATTATCAGCACTGAGAGTTTGCCCACAATGCCCCCCCGCGCCCCCCCCCAGAGAGGAAAGCATTTGATTTCGCTACATTATAAAACTGCCAAAACTACAAATCTCCATTCAGTATTGATTTTGGAAAAAAAGCAACAACAAACAAAACGAAACCGAAGAAAAAGAAACAATGGCGCAGCTTATCAGCGGCCTCCCATCAAAGGAAAATAACTCCTCGTTAAGTGTCTGGCGCGCAGTTCTGCTGAGGCTGTTCAGTCCTGCCGGGTTTCGGGTTTTCAGGTGAATTACGAGTTCCCCTGTTTAATACTACACGTGCTCTACCGTTAGACGTGGCAAGTGCAACGCAGAGAAATCAGTCTCCTTGAAGTCTACACATTCTCCTCCTGACATTCGCTGGCACGAATTTTCCAATTAAATGCGGCTACGTTTCTGGAATGCGGTATAAAGTGTGTTTGCAAACATGGCAAATCTTTCAGTTAATTTATTGGGCCAGAACGTCTAATTAGTCACATGCTTTTATCCGGAATTTCAAAAAGGTTCCCCTGAGCCAGTGAAAGTCTCTGACGGCTGAGTTTCATTTGTTGTGAAAACTTGTTTATTCTGTTTATTTTTTTTATTGCAGACAAAAGCATGCTAATTGAACATGTGGAAGTTGCTTGATTTAATCTACAAAAATGTTTAGTATGCTTAAAGACCAGAGAGACACTCAGACACATACACTTATGAATGCTGAACTATCATAAAGCAATCTGCAAAAATGCTTGTAACAGAAAATAAAGTAAGTAAAGGGAAGGGCTTGTTTGGGCTAGGCCCCTTGGTTCCACTGAAGGGAAACCATATTGCTTCAGCATACAACCACATTCTAGACCATTCTGTGCTTCCCCAACAGTTTGGGGGAAGGCCCTTGCCTGTTTTAATGCAGCAATGCTCCAACATCTGGTATAAAGCCCTCCCAGAAGAGTGGAGGTTATTACAGCAGCAAGGGGTCGACCGACTCCATATTAATGGCCATAATTTTGGATGAGATGTTGGATGTCAGGTGTCCAGATACTCTTGGCCATGCAGTGTATGTTAGAAACAGAACGTGTTTGGAATAGCAGTGAAGTGTAAGAAGCCTTTAACTGTGCAGTTAACTCAGCTGGCCCCAAGGTCCATAGCCTTATTGTCCAACATGCGGCTTGGCAGATCCAGCGCAGAAGATGAAATAATACATTTCTCTGCGGGATTGTATTTATTTATTTTTTTTCAGAGCTCGGTGGCTTGAGTTGCCTCAGACAGACGGGAATCGCAGGACCCAAATGGACAGACTAGGAACTGCAGTGAAAATTCAAATACTTTAATCCTCAGAGACTAAGCCACTTTATCTCCTCTTTCCCTGCCCACTGTTTATTCTCTGCGAAAAAGGAAAGTATTGTTCATTCACTTATTCAAAGGGGAGCTCAGTCAACAAATGCGCCGTGCCAACAGCCAGTCTCCGCCATATTGTCGCCACCCTTTTTACCTTCTCGTTGAAGCCAAGCGTAGTGATCCGTTTCCCTCCCCTAAGAGAAATCCGCTGACAGATGGATTGTGGGAAGACAATGGACACGTTGCAGCGTGGTGCTGTTATTGTCCAGTATCTTCACTATCTTTCAGTACCAGACTTGTATCCTCGGGTAGCCAATGGATAACTTACTGTTGAAGGCATTCCAAGCTGTCTGAGGACTTATGTTGTTGTGGCTGATTACATAAATACTGTATACTCATTGTCACTAGTGGCCAGATTAGCTAGGCATTTGGAACCGTTCGTATCCATATACACTTGTGGCATATCTGTATTTTTTTGCAAATATTGAAATGGGATAAAATTGGAAGCCTACTTTATTTATTATTTTTGCTACCTAAGGAAAGGGAGTACTCCCTAAGTTATGTCTACCGTGTACTGTCTCTTCTGCCCCCCCCCACTGGTGCGCTGAGCTCCCCACTACAGCCCGGGTCCCACCAACTCCCCACCCCCCACTGCAGACTGATAAATGCCCGATTTGCGCTGCATCCTGACTTGACAAACCCTGAGCTCTGAGCTCTGAGCTCATTCGTTTACGGCTTTGCCTGTCCGAAGCCTCTGGTGCATCTAACAATGTGAGCACAAAACCCATTTGCTTATTGAAGCACTGCATCCTCAGCTCCTCCTCTTGAACCTACCAGTCGTGGTGCTTAATGTTGTGTCCCGTAGATGTATGCGCTCCCTACTGTCGGCCATTACACTGCCCCTGCCCAATGCGCTTCTGTAAGCTTCTCTGGAAAAGAGGTTCTGGTGAATGTACATGAAATGCAGCTGTTTGATCATGTGCAAAACGATAAAAAAAAATGGTGCATAGTTAAATGCAAAAATTCAATAATTAGAAGTTTACATAATCTGCCAGGCATGAATACCTTGAGAACATTTGCTACCACTTTAATTGCTATTATTCCTGTTATTTATTTGCTTTCAGTTATTTTGTTTATTAATTTCCCAGACACCCTTATCCAGTATGACTGTGAAGGTCATTGTGTCATAATGCATTAGCAGTTAAAAGTTAATAACCAAGTAATCTTTCTCACTAAACACCTGGTAATTCCTTGAGGACGCACTGTATGTGAGCCCGAGCGTGTTGTGTAGGTATGAGAAAATGACATTCTGCCGAATTCATAGTATGGATTATTGTGTGTGTCTGAGAGTGTGTGTGCATGTCTGTGTGTGTGTGTGTGTGTACCTCCTTGGACGTGTGTGTGTGAGTGTGTGCGCACATGTCTGTCTGTGTGTTCATTAATATGTGTGTTGTTCACGAGTGTGTCCAAGATAAACCCCAGCTCACCTGACCTTTAGTGTTGGTGCAGATCTTGTTATAATAGGTCAATGAGACCTTTCCCAGGGCTGTCTTAATGACAAGGGGCTGCTTAAGAGTCTGAAGGCAGCTGACTCAATCCTGAGAAAACAGACAAACTGCCACTCCCCCTCTCCTCCAACCCCCCCCCCCCCCCCGCCCGCCCCCCCCCTCACCAGGCCCTTCTCCTGCGGCCCTGGACTATTTTCCTCTTTCCTTTTTTTTTCCTTTTTTCTTTGTCGTTTTCTGTGTGTCCCTGATGTTTACGGCGTCTTGAGCCCAGCTTGATTTTTCCAGGTGAAAAGATTCTTTCAAACACGAGACAGATTTTTAGACTTCTGCAGATTACTCAGCAGTGCACTGCAGAGGAGATGTGTGTGTGTGCGTGTGCATGCATGCATGCATGCGTGTGTGTGTGTGTGTGTGTGTGTGCGCGTGTGCATGCATGCATGGTGTACACACTGTACTTCTTTCAGTTCATTTACACTACAGTCTGCTCGTGTTTCCCTTACGATCCAGCATGTGTGTCCAGCATTGTCTGTCACAGTGACTGAACTTCAGCATTACAGGAGAAGATGTCACTAAACAGGGAAGTTTATGTCTGCTCACCAGGGAGTATGAGTCTGGAGAAACGACACACACACATACCCACACACGCAAACACGCACAGACACACACACGCTCATAGACACAGACACGCACCCACAGACGCAAACACGCACAGACACGCGCACGCGCATAGACTCAGAAACGCACACACACACATACCCGCACACACACACGTACCCACACACGCAAACACGCACAGACACACACACGCTCATAGACACAGACACGCACACACACATACGCACACACTCACATACCCACACACGCAAACATGTACAGACACATACAAGCACAGACACATAGACACTGACACGCATACACACGCAGACACACATCCACACACACACATCCACACACACATAGACACAGACACGCACAGACACACATAAACATGACACACACACACACACATACACAGACACGCACGCACACATGCACACGCACGCAAACACACACAGACACAGACACACATGCATAGATACACACCCACACACACATAGACACAAACCATTTATTTACGTAACACATCAGAAGCCGTGTCTTTTTTTATTTTCTAAAAGGACTACTGTTTAACACGACTCTTGGAACTAGACCACGGGTTGAATGGAGAAGTAATCGAGACAGTTTATCATTGGCCTCCATTGTAAAATGAAAAAAAAAAAACCGTGCTTGTTGTTCTCATTTGCATGTTGTTTGAGCTGTGAATTCCCAAGACATTCGCCTTGGCATTCTGAGAGAGAGAGAGATCGAGGGGTTGTGGGTGAGGATTGTACACACAACATCGTCCTTTCATGCAAGCTGTTAGTTTAGTGACGGGGAAGTTTTGAGACAGAGAGAGAAAAGTCAGCAGCGATAAGAATTTATTTTTTTTAAGCCTCGGTTTTTTTTTCTTTTTTTTTTTGTCTGAGGCTAGCCTTAGAATTGAATTAGTGTTTCCATGGCAACCGAAACCCTCTCTCGCCCTCTCTTCTGTCGCTCTCTCTCTCTCTCGTTGCCTCTCTCTCTGGCCCTCAGAATCAAACATCAGAGCGAGATTCTCTCCTCTTGTATTTTGTGTCTGAGTAAAAAATGTTCGACAAATAGAAACGGATTGTACAAAAGCAACAGCACTGCACGAATTTCCTCTTCGATTCCTTTTGTCCCGTCTTACTTAAGATGTGCTAACTTCATTCTTTGAGCTCATATTCTGACTGATGTCCACTGAAGTGACTCTATTTGAGCACTGTGAGGTTCCCCTTGGCAGTGACTGGACAATGATGGTTTCCATCCTGGAATATTTGAAGAAAATGAACCTTAACAAATGAGTGAAGAGTTCCATCATAATTAGGATATTGATATTTGTAACGCAATGCTTCTGACGAGAGCACATGCTTGTCTGCACTCAGCAGGATGAATTCATATATATATATGAACGGATATTCCATGCTCAGGAGAAACCTATGAAAAAATCAGAATTTATCATTCACGTTCTTCCTCACAGTGCCTTCCATATGTCTATATATAGTCTTAGTACAGTATATACTTTTCTTCACAATGAAACAAGATACTTTAACAAGAGGTACTGTAGTAGGACATAAAAGCAGCTCATGAAAGCTGCCTATCCCGTGTCCATGTCCAAGTTGGCGTTTAAAAACATTTACGTAACGCCAACCGACGAAGAAGGAAGCACTTGAAATGAAATCTTAGATGTGGCGCGGCGATATTTCAGCAAACGGAAACCTTTACGGTTTGAGCAGTGACAAGCTCTTGCGATGCACAAGCATGCATCCTGATGCGCGTCCACTTCACCTCCGCACTGGACGTTCGTCGCGTTCTCACTCTCGCAGAGTGGCTCCAGGCACCTCCGGTGCGTGTCCGCGTTCCCGTCTGTGTCAGCGACCAGCTTCAGGTTCATTCTCACTCTTAGACTTTACTCTGAGCTGAAACGTCCCCCGGAAGGCTGGTGTGTAAGCAGGTTTTTTTTTTTTTTTTTTTGCTTCCATCAGTTACCCATCAGGCTAAATGAGCTAACTGGCTGTGCACACCAACGCTGGTTCACGCGCATTAGGTTTAGGTCACGGTAGAGCGTTTCATATAGGGACACAAACACAAACAAACAGTCTTTGGCTGTCTTCCACGCGCTTATCGAGAAACGTGACTAAAATGTCGAACGGCCTAAGTGTTCGGGCTAATCAAGTAATTAAGGCCAGAAGTAGCCGTGGTAACGAGAAACGGATATGGCCCTCGTTGCCCACCTCTGACATTAGAGAAGCACGTCACACTCCCCTCTTGTAGAATGAGAGCTGGCGTTAGATGCATTTTTAAGGCAAAATCAATTCTTTTCGCCTTACTGTAATATTTTATTTTAATTATTACCCTACTGTACCTTAACCATAGGCTTTACAAACTCTAGCTTGATAATACTGTGAATATGTGCAGGCTGTGAGTGTATTGGTAGGATCTAGGGAACACGGGTGAGCGTTGGGTTTGGCCCTTTGGCTGAAATGGCGCTGCTGTTGGCGTGGGTGAGGGCGAACATCGCGATCCCCGCAGATATGTTTTACGATCTGCTATTTGCGATGAAAGCAAACGGCTTAAAGTGTTTTTCTTTTCTCTCCACCTAATTGGCACTTAATTAAGTATCAGTACTGTAGGTGGGTACCCCTGGAGCGATGAGGGGTGCACTTATCTGCCCAAACTGCTTTTCGTCGCACCTGCCCGGAGAAGAACCTGCCAGTTCCCAAATTGGATCACGGGCCCCTTTCAGATCGGAATCGGTGTTGAAGTATCAAAGAGAAGCTGGAAGGCTGACAGGAAGCAGAATTAAGGCATTAAACACAGCATCTGTGCAGGTCTGGGCGAGGCCAGGGGAAGAGAGGGGGAGTCGGAGAGAGGAGAGAGGAGGGAGAGAATGAGGAGGAGGAGGAGGAAAGAGCGGGAAAGCACGGGGGCGGTGGCGGACGGCGAAGAGCGGCAAGGCGTGTGCACGCGTTACACGGCTCGGGTTAAAAATGGAGTCTGTCACCAACAGTGACGTGGCGTGGGCGGGCCCTTGCCAGCCGGACGGGTCTCTTTGCCGCTCCCCCCAGAAACGCCTGTGACGCCAGGCCCGACCCGCGGGAGTCAGAGGAAGCGGGGGAGAGGTCTCGCTCCTGTAGCGTAACACAGAGCCCAGACGCGGTATGACCGGGGAGCGGTGGCCATGGCGACGGCGATGGCGGCGGTGGTGGCGGTGGCGGAATGCGCCCTACCGCCGCCCCGTGACCCGCCATTGCGGCGCTTCGCTCCCGTTCCCTTTGCTCCCGTTCCTTTCGCTCCCGTTCCCTTCGCTCCCGTTCCTTTCGCTCCTGTTCCCTTCGTCCTGTTCCCTTCGCTCCCGTTCCCTTTGCTCCCGTTCCCTTTGCTCCCGTTCCCTTCGCTCCCGTTCCTTTCGCTCCTGTTCCCTTCGCCCTGTTCCCTTCTCTCCCAATTCCTTCGCTCCTGTTCCCTTCGCCCTGTTCCCTTCGCTCCCGTTCCCTTCGCTCCCGTTCCCGTCGCTCCCGTTCCCGTCGCTCCCGTTCCCTTCGCTCCCGTTCCTTTCGCTCCTGTTCCCTTCGCCCTGTTCCCTTCTCTCCCAATTCCTTCGCTCCTGTTCCCTTCGCCCTGTTCCCTTCGCTCCCGTTCCCTTCGCTCCCGTTCCCGTCGCTCCCGTTCCCGTCGCTCCCGTTCCCTTCGCTCCCGTTCCTTTCGCTCCTGTTCCCTTCGCCCTGTTCCCTTCTCTCCCAATTCCTTCGCTCCTGTTCCCTTCGCCCTGTTCCCTTCGCTCCCGTTCCCTTCGCTCCCGTTCCCGTCGCTCCCGTTCCCGTCGCTCCCGTTCCCGTCGCTCCCGTTCCCGTCGCTCCCGTTCCCTTCGCCCCCGTTCCCGTCGCTCCCGTTCCCTTCGCCCCCGTTCCCGTCGCTCCCGTTCCCTTCGCCCCCGTTCCCGTCGCTCCCGTTCCCTTCGCTCCCGTTCCCTTCGCTCCCGTTCCCGTCGCTCCCGTTCCCGTTGCTCCCGTTCCCGTCGCTCCCGTTCCCTTCGCCCCCGTTCCCGTCGCTCCCGTTCCCTTCGCCCCCGTTCCCGTCGCTCCCGTTCCCTTCGCCCCCGTTCCCGTCGCTCCCGTTCCCTTCGCCCCCGTTCCCGTCGCTCCCGTTCCCTTTGCTCCCGTTCCCTTTAATGTACTGATTCGTCGTCTCGGCTTTGATCGCGTTCATCAGGGTTTAATCTCCTCGAGCGGGTTTCCCGGCGTTCGCCTGACAAAAGGCGGCGGTTTCGCAAATAAATGTGGGCGGAAGTGCTGCTGCTGCTGCGTACGTCCCGGCGGGCGGGCGGGGAAGGGAGGGAAGGGAGGGGGGAAACAGGCTGTAGCGGCAACGCTAACAATATTGATGGCAGCCGGGCACGGCCGGTTACCCATGGTGCCATGCTTCTCCTGGAAAAACGAAGGTGTCGTTGCATGGAAAGGGGCTCCCTGCACCCAAGCCCCTCCTCCCATCTCTCCGCAGCCCCCCCCCCGTCCCGCCACACGCGGCCTAAACGCACGTGTAATTCAATTTGGAGTGGATTTAACGGCCGCGATTTCCTTTAAATTGTCGACAGTCGCGCGCTACGCCGCTCCTGTGAGACCGCGCAAATGAGTCGTTGCAGATTGACGGCTGCGCGGCGCGGCGAGTAGCGGGTGGTCCTGCCGCGGTGGGCCGCGTGCCTCCCCCCCCTCCCCCCCCCCGCCGCTGCATTTAGGCGGGAAAAAAAAAAGTGGGAATGTGTAAATTGTTTCTCAGAGGTGTCTTGTGTGTTGTTGAAACCGAAGGAATCGAATCTCATTACCGTGTAACCGCTGTCCTTGGTAACCAAGCGGCTCTGTGAAACGCGCCTTATCGAGGGCATCATGTGAAAGCCATGTGGATAAAGCAAATGAAAACACTGGACTGCACCTCATCAGTCAATCAATCAATAAATCAACCAGGGATATCATATTTTGTGGGAATATTATCAGAATACACACAAATAATGAGGAGTAAGGCAATACTGTTTGTGCTCATGTAAGCTAAGCAGAAGGATTTTTAAAAAACCCCTGTGTTTATGTTTTGCTGGTTCAACCCAACAACCACTTAGGTATCCGAGGGTTACCAGTTGTTGTTCAGTGAGTGTAACCGCAGTCTTCTGATCGGTGCGCAAGCTCTGCTGTAGTACTGTGAGGCCAGACAAGCAGCATTGGAGCAGTGCGTGTGATTCAGCTCGACTTCCGCACAGATAAGGGTGGTTTTTATTGATAATTCACCACTAGTCAACTGTAATAAGGAATAACAAGAAATATTTTATGCGCTGACATTATGTTCAAATGCTTTGTACCTCCTGACTAATAGTATTTTAGTCAGGAAGAGATATATTGATACCTAAATACCATTTCCATAATTATCATAAATAACCTAAAGGCTACTTTGTAGTTATTTATTATTGACTGCAATTAAAGCGATTCATCTGTAGCTATCTGCTTGGAACAGGAAAATGAAACTTCAGGCACGTCAGTGTTGCGTGGAGAAGTTTATTTGCGCAGATTACTACCCTGTCACCCCTCACCACCATGACGCAGTTCAGTCTGTGTGTTTGTCGGGAGCCTTTGAATTCTATTTTTGTGTTTCAAAAAAAAAAAAAAAAAAAGTGTTCAGGCGGTGTTTTATTGGCTATATGTGCCATCTGCCAAGTTTAAGCAATAAATAAAATGAAGTAATAAAACCGATGTCTGGCTATGGTGGAGCGCTTTAATAATAACACTGCATTACATCCACTTTGAAGCAGCTAGCTTTCTTTCCCCCCGCCCTTATTCGCTGTCAGAAGATCAGGGACGCCGACGCCATGTGAACTCTCGGTTGTAAAGGAAATGAAGCCGTCTCCTTCCTGTTCCGATGAGGAAAGGCGTGCGGTTCACTTTCAGAAATCTGAGAAAGTTGCACTTTTTAAAAAATAAGTCTAGTTGAGCCAGCAAAGTGAAACGATGTAGCAAAGGCCCGATGTGGTCGCATATTTCAGTATCACTCTAAATCCTTTTTTTCTTCATTTTATTTTATTTTTTAAAGCATTTTCTGCTTATTGAAGCGTGGCTAGGGGTGCAGTTCCGGTCGGAGGAAAGAAAGAAAGTCATTTCGGCAGTCCAATTTTTTAAGAGAAAAATGCATGAATCTGTCTTCAGCACTTTTATCTGAAACAGAGCTATATGTGCAGGGTGCCTAAAGAACATTAGGAAACTGCACTTCCAAAGGAAGATGGGGGTCAACTGTTTCACCTCAATCTGTGATTACTGCTTTAAGAGATATAGAAACCAATTTTTGCAAATGTTAAGTCTAGTCATTGTATTGAGAATACTGTTTTAATGCTAAAGCTAATGATGTAGCACTATGTTTGGTCAGTCCCTATGCTTTTATCAGCAGGTGTTTTGTATCCTAAAGCTGCTAAATTTATATCTTGGATTTTCAACATGCTGACCAGAAACACTTTATTTGTCTTCACTGAAAATAGGTGAAGATTTAAAAAAAAAATGTGTGGCTGAAAAAATACAGAAAATAAAAAAATATGAGAAGATACGTTTCATAATTCTTCAGGAGAGCTGCAAATGTACAGTTCAGTTTTAGATAATAATGAACTGAACTCTAACCCTAGTAATGAGTGGATCCATTATCAGGTTCTTATTCAGGTTCATGGGGGCCAGGAATCCCTGGAGGCACCCCTGGAAACGCACAATGGTACGTCCCAGTTTTTAAACATCAGAGAATAACGGATTATTTTTCGCCACAGCTCCTTAGCCTTCGTGCATATGCAGTCTGTGGGCCGTTCTGACAGAGAAACCATTAAAAAATACAGCAGTGGATTAATGCAGAGCATGACCTAGCGGGACATAATGGAATTTATCAAAATGTGACAACTACTTCAGGCATGACCGTGCATCTTGGTTAACACATTTTAAAAACCAGGTGTAGACTCTTGCGCCGGGCGAAAGAGAATTGTTCCAGTAAAAATGAAAGCTGTGCAAGATTTTTTATTTTTTTTTGCCACGAGAGCTTTGTAGGCACCAAGGAGTGCCGGAAGGACCCTTAAGGATATTTCGTACTCAATCCGCGTTATTTGAACTGTCCGAAGAATTAATCAAATTCGCATACGGGCTTACAGGCATACGAGTTATTCTGTGAAATGAGATATTGCAGACACACCTGTCAGTAGTTCACAGCCTTTAAGTTTGCCCCATAGCCTTGAAATTTATAAATTAGTTAACGCAGCATTTCCTAGTTCATATACTTTTTTCCCTAACAGTCATTTACACAAGCATTTGCACTAGACATAATTAGAATGGGGTGCAGCACACATTTTGACCTTGCGATTCACACGAACATCAGCAGTGGCCCCTATGGACGTACAGCAGAAGTGGCTAGCATTGGGCTCAGTAGACGTGATTATACCGTACGGGAAGATAACATAGAGCAGCAACTTGCTATTGTGCACCTATGAATGCATTCGCTTTCCACAGAACTGAATGGTGCATGGTGGAGTGCAGGTATATGTTTTCACATCACATTTCATTGCACACCTGTACCCATTTTCTGTTGGTCCATGTATTACTCAGTGGATGTGTATATAAGAAATGAATACATATTTCTTCTATGAATGCATAGGTTACATACAGTATGACTAAACCTGGTCTCTGGGAACCCATACAACATAATTTAATCTTCAGTAAAAGTAATTTGAGTGTTCAGATGCTTAAAGTGGCTTGAATGTGAAGTAAACAATTTGCCAATGTATAGGTTTAATTTTAACTTGCGGATTTCTGCTGTTTTCAAAGATAGTTGTCTGTGCACCAATGTCATTAATTCTGCTGAAAATGTGGTTGTGCAAACTATGTACCCCAGAGTCCTGTTCAGAACCCAACATCACATCAAAACATATTCCTAAATACCACCAGCTTTCTTCCTTTATATAATTACATTTTATAAAACTGTTAACCTTAGAACTTGTTTATAAAATTTTGCACAAGACACAAAGTAAATTGTGCCTTCTATGGCCTCCTGTTATAAATTACTCTTCATAGAGTTGGTGGTTGTCTGCATAAGTATTGAATTTATTTCTCCGTGTTTTGTAATTATATCTTCAAGAGCTTGAAAATCTCATTGCCCCAAGCGTCAAGCCCTGTGGGACTCCGCAGTTTAGCCGTAGCCATTTTCTTCCTCTAATTTCAAATATCTGTCAAATATTTCAGTAGGACTATTGACTCGCAAGATTTGATAAAGCTGTGCATTCTTTTTTAATCTCTCTTTTTTTTTTAAATCTGGTTTTTGTTTGTGGATGCTTCTCATTCGCTAGAAATATCCTGCTTCAGATCTGTTCATTATTGAGAGGTCTTCTGTGGCCCATGCAATGCCTGTGTGAATGAATGAGAGAAACATTGCATTTATGTGGCACTTTTCCATAACCTCAAAGTGCTTTACAGTGATGAGAGGGAGCTCTCCCCACTCAACACCAACGTGTAGCACCGACCTGGGTGATGCACGGCAGCCATTTTGCTCCAGAACGCTCACCACACATTAGTAGAGGTGGAGAAGGAGAGAACAAGTTTTAGCCGGTTTGAGCCAGGTTGGGAATTTAGCCAGAACAGGATCTTTAATGACCATGGTGACAGTGATCAGTTTAACGTCTCATCCAAATGATGGCATCTCCTCCAGCACAGTGTCCCCGTCATTGCACTAGGGCATTTTTGGGGTTTATCCGACCGGAGGAAAGATCGCCCCCTGCTGGCCCACCAACAACAGGGAGCAATCTAATACCTAAATATAAGGAGCCAGATCTCTTTCCCTATAAAGGCTGTACCCACCATAAATTCAATAAGCATAGACACATATTGATTAGCACATTTTTTAAATGATATTGGGGGCACCATGACAGAGAATAGTGTTGGTTTGAGTTAGATCAAGCAAGAATGTGATCATTTTTGAGGCGATATCCTCTGTGGAATTTGAAGACTGAGAGGATCTTCCAGAGGTGTTTTAATGCCTCATAAATTCCTAATACTTCAATTTATAGTTTATAACCTGCTTTTTAAAGACAGTCTGGCACATCAGTATATCAAGCGCCAGTCTTTTCTGACTGACTGGGTATCTCCTGCGTCTAGGTCACGGTGTAGTGTGGGAAGATTAGTGTGTGTGTGTGTGTGCGTGTGTGTGTGTGACTAGGAAAAAAAAGGCCAGTACTGAACAGGGCAATTACATTCTTGAAATCAAGACAATAGGAAAATATTAAGTATGCCTTTATGTATTAGGATTCTGTAGGTGGGTTCCCAACCATAACAATTTAGCACTTAGACGACGACTTTTACTCGTGCTGTAAATCCGTATGCATAATCATCATCATCTGCGTTTTTTTTTTAAATCCACCCAAAGCAGGGTCCTCCATCTGTATTTGTGCTTAAATAAAACGGCAGAGAGCACAAACACGAGGACAGGGTGCACGGCGGCTCAGACTGGCTGTAAATATCCGTTAGCAAAACAGGTTGCGTTTTACTGTGGAGGCTTATTGCGCGAGATCAGAAGCTAACTGAACGTAATTAAATATCTTCGGTTTTGACGGCGGCGGCGGACGCGACTCGAGAGAGAGAGAGAGAGAGAGAGGAGAGAGAGAGAGAGCGAGGGAGGGAGGGAGGGAGGGGGAGAGAGAGTGAGAGAGAGAGAAGGCCGGCCTCCATCCCCCTTTCAGGCTTTTTTTCGACTAAACCTTTTGTTCCGGCTTTAAATTCCTCTGGCCTTTAATCGTACTCAACTAAAGCGCCAAAAGTCAAAAGGAATGTTAAATTAGGAACAGGAATGTTAAAGCGGGAAACAAACTGTCAAGCAGAAGGAAAAAATGAGAGAGTTACGAATGCCGTTTTAGAAGAAGAACTGTCAAAACTGGGGAAAACTGGTATGCCAAAACAGAAATAAACAGTATTGTTGAAGTGTGAAAGGAAAAGTTGAGAAAATAAAATATTTCGCACTGCTTTTCCGGTATTGACATAGATTTTCGTCATTTCGGAATTTTTTTTTTGTTGCTGATATTCCTTTCTCTCCATCCTCCCTTTTTTGGATGGAACTTTTTTCCGAGACTGCTGTATCATTTGCTCATTGACAGATCCAGAGCCTTTCACAATTACATACTCTGTGTATATGGGAGTTCATTTTTTTCTTGTTAATAGTCATATCTTGCCACAGTCCCAACTTTTGAAAGTTCTAAATCACACAATAAGCTATTAGACACACCTAATTAACTAAAATATCAGGACCACATTCCCCGTCCTTGTTGATAACAGCCTCGGCAGTGCAAGTTTAGTGCATGATTAGGTAGAGAGATATGAGCTATTGATCTGCCATCAATATTCTGTCACAACCTCTGCAAAGTTTGCTTAATATTGCAGGGGAGAAAAAATAAAAAATAAAGGGCAAAATAAGAATGATTTGATTGTTAACTTCCAGTCTCCACTCTATTCTAGTTGGCTGGTGAGCTGCCGGTTGATTAAAGAAAATCAAATTTGCACACATTGTGTTTATCTTCCTTGAGTGAGACGGGGAGATAGGGTAGCAGTTTATCATTCGGCTGGCCCGACTTCATATTGCAGAGTCGTTCTTCTGCTCGCGCGTCACATTTTCGTTTCGCTCGCTTCCGTGACAAACACACTCCGTATTTGCTTAACCAACCGTCAAATGTTTAATTCCTATTAGAACAAACGACCGAATGTTATTTTTTTCCCACAGAATGTGATTGTGTTCCGTTTCATTGTCCCAGCAGCTTCACGCTGTTCTGTCATGAACAACGTTCCCGGGTCACCTGGTGAATATTCATAACCGCCGATGAATTATTCATCACGTCGAGTCTCATGATTTGCATATGCAACACATGAAAATATTACAGGTCTGGGGGACGGGGGGGCTTTATCTCATGACAAGGTGTGAGTGATTACCAAATCGTGTGCGTTACCGTACTCATGCACCATGAAAAGAAACTAAACACCCGACGGCAAGTCCTGTGAGAACACGGCGGCGGCAGGAGGGGCCAGCTGGTGAATTTGGGTTTTTTTTGGAACGAGGTGAACGGTGTTTCTGCCCGGGCGAGCTTCGTTCGCACGCAGTGTTGTTCGCAGGTGACGGGCCGATCGCTTCATCGGAGGTGCCGCAGTGTTCCTGTTCAGTATCAGAGCGTGTTTGGAAAATGCGCTGCGTCGCAGTCAGATGAAGTCGTGCCTGTGAGAGGTTTTTTTTTTGTTTTTTTTGTTTGATGTTTGGTTTTGAATGCAGAAAGGTCCTGAAGGGGTTCAGGCTTTTGATTGGTTCAGACGGCCGGATTTGTCAGGGCCGTGCTTGTGGATCTGTTCACGAGCCTTCCTTTTCATTTTAGCGTCAATAATTTGCAAAAGAGGTGATTTGAATTTAATAGATAGTATTGGACTGCATTTGGAAAACACAGCTGTGCGGGGAGAGGTCTAATAATAAGGGATTTTTCATTAATATGTCCTCGTTATGTGAAAACCACTTTTCTTTCACTGGTGTGAAAAAGAGTGATTGCGTAATCATGCTGCATTGTACTGAAAATGGGAGAGTTATTCTTACATTATTGCCATTTTTGGACCATCCAGTCTTCATAGGGGACGTGTGCTCTCGTTAGGTAACAAGCTGTCTGCATTCTACATTCTCGCCCCCTGAATGATTTCTTGCTATTTAACAGAAGGGTCGCTAGCCTGTAGCTTAGCTGCTTGAGGACCGTGTCCTTGCAGAGGGAGTGACGGATGCCCTGTCACACCTGTGGCTGCACCAGGAGCAGAAGCAGCATTTGGAGTGAACAGAAATGTTGCATAAGCTGAGGGAATGAGGAACTGTTAAAAATTGCGAATAATTGGGAAAATAAAGGATATGTTATAAAAAAAATAAAAAATATATTTTTTTAAACTGCCAAATGATCAAAAGAAATGCCCAGCTTCTATCTGGTACTTTGCACATTCCTCCTGTTCATTTGCAGTTTTCCCACTTTGATGATTTTTTCATTTTACATTTGTATTTTATTACTAGCATACTCATTCCTCGTGAAATTGATACTTCTCTTTTCTCCCCTTCTGTAAATGAGCTTGTTATTAATAGCTTCTATGCTCATAAGATTAAGTTCCATTGCCAGCCACTGAGTGCGTTTGAAGCTTCATTTGACAGAGTGCATTTTGCATTGTGCATTATTTTTTGGAGCTCCGCATCTCAACATCGTGTAAGCTGGTCTACTTTCAAACAGAATCTGTTAGATCTCCTGTCTACATGCTCCCTTCATTCCTTTCCTCTCTCTACATGCTCCCTTCATTCCTTTCCTCTCTCTATAAGCTCCCTTCATTCCTTTCCTCTCTCTATGTGCTCCCTTCATTCCTCTCCTCAGTCCATATGCTCCCTTTATTCTTCCCCTCGGTCCATATGCTCCCTTCATTCCTTTCCTCTCTCTACATGCTCCCTTCATTCCTTTCCTCTCTCTATGTGCTCCCTTCATTCCTCTCCTCAGTCCATATGCTCCCTTTATTCTTCCCCTCGGTCCATATGCTCCCTTCATTCCTTTCCTCTCTCTATAAGCTCCCTTCATTTCTCTCCTCTGTCTATACACTCCTGTCTTTCCTCTCCTCCCTCCATACACTTTCTTAATTCCTCTCCTCTCCCCTGTCCATGCACTCTCTTCAATCCTGTCCTCTATCCATACACTCCCTTCATTCTTTTCCTCTCTTATTGTCCCGTCATTCCTCTGCCCTGTCCATACACTCCCTTAATTCCTCTCTTCTCTCCATACACTTTCTTCATTCCTCTCCTCTCTCATACACTCCCATCTGTCCATACACTCCCTTCATTCCTCTCCTCGGTCCATATGCTCCCTTCATTCTCTCTGCAGACTGGTACACACAGGCCCTTGCTCTAAGGTGAGCTGCAGTGAGAGAGCTGTGCACCCCCTTGGCAGACGGGGCTGAGCTCTAGGACCGGGCTCTCTGGTTTTGATGAGGGCTTACCGTTGCTCTTGCTCTTGTTGCTGTTGTTGTTTTTGTTGTTGTTGTGTTTTTGAGTGCCTGGCATCAGCCATCTTGGCGCTTCGAGTCGCACGGAAACTTAAAAAAAAAAAAAAAAAACTGGAGCGTCGCGGCTCTACCAGCCCAAGTTTGCGTTTGTTTACTTAGTTCTGAGCGCCGCGCCGAGAGTCGAAAACAAACCTTCAAAAGCATCTCCCTTCTGACACGGAGCGACTCTGATGCCGGTGCACACTAAACCCGAAAGTTTCTGGGCCCAGACAGACAACATTGAGGGATCAACTTGAAAACAAGGACTGAAGAACTTTTGCTACGGGACGTACAGTTTAAAGAGCTGAGATTGTGTAAGAAGGTTGAACGAGTCTTTTAACTGTAATCACATTGCGGTATAGTCTGTTCTACAAATCTGCTATTTAATATTGGCATGGTGCTGAAATGATTCAACGTGCACTATGATGTGATTAATGTAAATATTACTTAATAAGATAAGTGACCTGTAAGGTAGAACAACTGCAAGGTCACTTTTTGAATCGATGCTCTGCCCCTATAAAATAAACGCGCGGCGGCATTGCTATTGGACAAAGCCAGCACAATGCCCTATTGTAAGACTCCCTCACGATGGAGGGGTGTCAGCGTAGAGAAGAGGCGCTCCCTCCTTACGAGAATCAGGAAGGAGAGAAACGGGGGCCTGCCTGTCTGGGAGAGACCCAACCCAGCCGCGCTCACCGCCGAGTCGCTGCTGGTTCATCACGAGTGTCTCTCCCAATTATCGGAAAGCGATGCGCGTCAGAGGGGCTGGCGACTCCCGCGCGGTGCGTGGAACACAGTCCTGGGGGCTGTGCCCCGCTGCGAGGGAGAACAGTCTGCCCCATCGATCCTCCTGCTGGATATACAGGAGGGCCCTGGTGTCTGCACACCGGCCAGCAGTACAGCGAGAATGAACAAAGAAGCCGATCGCAGCCAGATTAAGCGTTTGAAACGAGTCACGCGTGTGCCCGGTTCGTCCTGCCGCCCCCCGTCATCGCTCGGTGGAATGCTGGGAAAACGATCGCGTCGCCGTGTTCTCCCGCGCACCATAGCTGCGTTTGGTTTCAGCCAACCCAGAGAAAAAATTAATACGCTTTATTTGAAACCAGACGCTCACTGGGTGGTACTTTTTTGTTAATGATTGATTAATATCATTACTGAGAGTGCGCTGAGAGTGGAAGAAGAATTTGAACAAAACACACACAAAAAAAATGACAATGCGATTATTAGAAGAAGAGCTACTAATTGTGGTGGCAGCAGCAGTACGGCTCCAGAGATATGGAATTTATCTTAAGTGCCGAGCGTAAGATTACGAGTCCCACTGGCCTGTCATGCTGGGATACTTACAGTACTCTATGGTATACTTACAGTACTCTATGGTATAGTTACAGTACTTTATGGTATGCTTACAGTATTCTATGGTATGCTTACAGTACTCTATGGTAAACTTACAGTACTCTATGGTATGCTTACAGTATTCTATGGTATGCTTACAGTACTCTATGGTATGCTTACAGTATTCTGTGGTATACTTACAGTATTCTATGGTAAGCTTACAGTATTCTATGGTAGCTTTTCTCCTTGTCTGTAGCGAGCGGCCTTTTGCCTGGTCATCACATCTCACACCCCCCCCCCCAGCTTTGTACCGCGGTGAGTGAGGCGGACTCTCTGCGGCGTGTTAATTATATCGACTCGTCCCTGCCTGTCATCTTCACAAAACTTTTAAACGGTTCCCCTTTCCCATTTCACCTGAAGTGCTCGCGTCTCCATCTGTGATGTTCCGTTTGGGGAGAACCGGATGAGGGAACAAACGGAGTGCTTTGTCTCGTCTCGCTGGGGGGGGGGTATAGGACAGAGGAGCGGCGTTGACAGGTGCGGGGGGGGGGGGGGGTGTCCCAGGCCGCGGGGTTACCTGATGGATTCTGCCTGCTGTGCTGCTGTTGATTTTAGAGCAGCAGCCTGCCCCCTCCCTGCCCGGACTCCTCAGTTTGATTTGTCTTCCAATGATGCCGGGGTCCCTGGGGGTCAGACTGTTCCACTGGGGGGGGGCAAAGTGCACCGGCAATCCGCACAGACACACACACACATGCACAAAAGTACGCACACACACACACACACACACACACACACACACAGACACACAGAAAGAGCCCTTGGGGACCCCAGTTCGGAGGATCAACAGACTCACTGCCTCTGTCAATACGTGTCAGTGAGCGGCACAGTGAGCGGCGCAGTGAGCGGCACAGTGAGCGGCACACTGAACGGCACAGTGAGCGGCACACTGAACGGCACAGTGAGTGGCACACTGAGCCAATGCTGTGTGTTTTCCTCCAGAGGACGCTGAATTCACAGAGTGAAGCAAAACGCCTCGGACACACAGGCCTCCATCAGTGCGGCGTGTGGCTGACTGAAACAGAATGGGCCGCCTTGCTGTCGTATGAATGCCCCCCCCCCGCCATCTCTCCACTTATTACACCACTGAGCCCCCACGGAGAGTGATAATGGAAGCGTCGAGGGAGGGGCTAGATTTCGGCTTGAGGGGGGCTACTGGTGTATTTTTCGTAAGCATTACAAAACGATCCAGTGAAAAATTGGTCAAAAAAAAGAAATAGCTTGTTTGCTTATGAAAATAAATCACGTTTATTTTTTTTATGCCCATGTCTGGCATTTAGCGTTTGAATTATGAATGAACAGGACGGCCGCGGCGTTGTCGAGGAGTTTGAACAGATTTGGTTTCGGCTTGCGAACAGGAGCGTGTGGAGAAGCAACAGTCCCCAGACCGTCCTCTCCTTCTTCTGAGGGCTTGGCCATCTGTCGCTGCGTCCGCTGAGCTGTCCTCTTTCAAATCTCTCTCTCCCCTCCTCTCTCTCTCTCCCTTCTTCTCTCTCTCTCTCTCTTTCCTCTCTCACTCTCCCCTCTCCTCTCTCTCTCTCTCCTCTCCTCTCTCTCTCTCTCTTTCCCCTCCTCTCTCTCCCTCTCTCGCTCTCCCCTCCTCTCTCTCCCTCTCTCACTCTCTCCTCCTCTCTCTCCTTCTCTTTCCTCTCTCTCTCTCTCTCTCCCCACTCCTCTCTCCCTCTCTCCTCCTCTCTCTCCTTCTCTTTCCTCTCTCACTCTCCCCGCTCCTCACTCTCTCTCCCTCTCTTTCCTCTCTCACTCTCCCCTCCACTCTCTCCCTCTCTCACTCTCCCCTCTCCTCTCTCTCCCTCTCTTTCCTGTCTCGCTCGTTCACATTCTACACCCCCCCTCCCGTCCTCCCCACCAGCCTCTCCTCTCTCTCTCCCTCCCTTTCTTTCATCTTACGCTCGGCGACAGAAGTGTGTACTGAAACGCATTCGCCATCAGCACAGGCCATCAAACATTTTGGTTTATTAAAGCAGCGTGGTCTTGTAAATATGTTGCTTGTGTCTTTTTTTAGTTTCTTGTTTTTGATTAAATTTGTAGCCTTCAGCAGTGGTAAAATCTCTGTTATAAATGATGCATTGTAGTAGTTGTCATGTTCAGCCGTGAATTGTCATCCATTTTAATTTTGATTTGGGTTTTGGAGAATTAGCCCCGTAAGCTGTGTCAGAATCGCCCTGCCCTTCCCCCCCCCCCCCCCCCCAGGAGAGATTACATGTCTGGAGCATATGAGTGACATGGGGCCCGCAGTCAGATCAAAGAGCCAGTCGGGTGCGTGGATGGGGGGGGGGGGGGTGTGGGGGATAGGGGGAGAGAGAAGGAGAGAGAGGGAGCTCGGACAGAGGGCACAAGCTTGCTCAGGCAGATTTTTGCACAGCGGTGGTTTGATGGCTGTCAGATTTGAATGATAGATGGTGTCAGTCAGGCCGGTGAGATTGACAGGGGAAAGTGTTTTAAAGAGGGGCCGCCTTGCATGAATAATTAGCCCACGAGCCCCCCCCCCCCCTCTCCGCTCAAACCAATCTGTGTGCAAATGCTACACTGATTGAAATTGTGTTTTTTTTCTTTCTTATAAAGGGTTTAGCTCCTTAGCCAAGCCTCTTCAAAGCATCCTTTGTTCTTTTTTCCTGAAAAGGTTGGTCTTTCATAACCTTGTGTCAGTTAAGTTGTATCTTTTTTGCCCAGAGTGTCATCCTTTTCTCTCTGTGTTGGTATTTTATTGGTTTCGGTGGTTTCTACGCAAACACACACACACACATGCACACACGCTCTCTCTCTCTCACACACACACGCTCTCTCTCACACACGCACACACACATGCTCTCTCTCACACACACACACTCACGCACACACACACGCTCTCACACACACACACACACACACACTCACGCACACACACACGCTCTCACACACACACACACACGCTCTATCACACACACACACGCTCTCTCTCGCACACACGCACACACGCACACACTCACACACACACACACACACAGGACGGAGTGTGGGTCCAGGTTGGTGTGGTGCACGGTGAGAAACCCAGCACAGACACGCGTTATACCAGTGGCCACAATGCAGGCCTTCTCTTCGTGCGCAAAAAGAGATAGCACACTGTGGATGAAGAAAAGAGAAAAGAGACAGATGGATAGAGCAGAGGACTGGATGGATGAGCGGAGGGAGTGAGAGGAGGATAAGGAATTCTCCGTAGATTCTGTTTTATAATGGATGGCGCCTTCCTTCCTCCTGCGCAGCGGCGGAGATTCAGTGTGATGAATGACTCAATTTGAACCGCCTCAATTAAAGGGGAAACTTTGCATGGTGATTTACTGCAGAATGAGGAAAACGCAGGGAAAATTTCAAAAAGAAACGTGGAGGGAGAGAGAGGCCCCGCCCTCTCTCCTCGTCTTCCTCTCGAGTAAAGAACGCTCAGTCTTCATCGCCGCTCTCTCCGTGCGACTCCCGAACGCGACGGCGCTGAGCCGCGTTCCCTACGACCGAGCGTAGCGTCTTTACCGGCGGGACGACACGCGCTACATGCTGCTCCTGAAACCGAAAAACGCCGTCTGCCCCCCAAACTCAGGCTCGTCATCGCAGGCTAGCTCTCTGACTCACGTTTGCCACGTCGCTTACTGTAAGCACTGTTCCGACTCGGCGGCCTCCCACACCTAACGTCTCGATCGTCGCCGCGCGGCACGAAGAAAGCACGCGGAACCCATCGTGCTGCGAAAACAAAACAAAACAAAAAAAACTAAAAACCGCGCGCCATTCCTCATCAATTTGGCATTCTCTGCCAGAACATCTGCTGCTGATGAAAGGCCTTTCCATCAGTCTTCATCTGCACTGAAAGGAAACAGAGTAGCATCCTTCACGGGACGCTGGAACGACCTACGCCCCAAACCGGCCGGCTCATCGGCGGCTGCGCTTAGCGTAGCGTTTGTGTCGTTCTCTTCCTCCCTTTCTCTGTACCCCTTCACCTGCATCCGTCCATCACCCATCATCACCATCATCATCATCATCATCTGCTTTCGTGTTCGCTCCTGGCAGACTCGGCGACAGTATTAACCAGCTGCGGCAAAGCGGGCCGGACATGCTAAATGAGCAGACGACAGGGCCGCCGTGATAAGTTCCCCATTGGTTTATTTTGACAGGGTTTTTTTTTCCGAAACACAACGAGGGAACTTCTGGGGGCTCCAACTCCAAGCAGTGTCGCCAGAAATATGTTGGGCGCTTGCTGGGGTAACAGACGTTTAAGTAATGATTACTGTCAGCTCGTCTCTGAGCAGAAAGGTCACCCACAATAGCCACCGATTTCACGGCTGAGTGCCTTCCATTTAAATGCTAGCCAGCGCAGGGCTAATATTGATAGCGAAGGAAACTGCACTTGAGTGCGGCCGCGACAGCTGTTGTGAACGGTCGACAGCGGCCAATCACGGGGAAGAAGGACGGCGTGGCGCTAGCCTTTTCCGAGCTCGCTGTAACTGCGTGCTTTACCGCCGCGCGGCGAGTGTAAACATTAAAAAGCCATTCAGCGACGCCTAACGGCCTCTAATGCGACAGCCTCAGAGCGTAATTAACCGCGTAGCAGAGCGGCGGCCATCTTTCCCGCTTCCCGCCTTCCCGGGTCGTACCTGAGATAGCGGAGAGAGTCTCGCCCCGCTCCCCCTCGACCGCGGTTTGGCCAGGGGGGCTGGGGGGGTGGGGGGGTGCGGAAAGGCGAAGGGGGAGTAGGAGTCGCGGATCTTTCTCATAAAAGCGACGGCAGGAAAAGGCCGTTCCCAGTGAAGAGGCATGCTGGGGAAGAATCTCTGAGGAAACATTTATCTTCTGCGCTCAACGGCGGGCAGCTTGGAGGAGAGAGAGGGAGTGTTAAGTGCTATTACGAAGGGGGGTGGGGTTTGGGTGGGTTGGGGGGGGGCGAGTGTGTGTGTGGGGGTGGGTGGGGGGCTGGGGAGCTGAGAGCCTGCACAGAGCACTGTTACTCCACCACATTAATCAAGTGTTAATTCCCTCTTACGGATCAGACCCATCACATTACAGAGGCAATACGGTTTTTTGGGGGGAAAGAAAAGAGTAAAAATACATGAAAATGTCCTTCTGAAATAGCCCAAAATGCTAAGTGGTCAAAAAAAAGAAAATGTACCATGTGAATCTATGAATGGCCATGACAGGGAGGGGGGTGGGGGTGGGGGGGGTAGCAGAGCGCTGGGGGGGGGGGTAACTGTGTCCGCAGCCGAGCATGTTATTGAGTTCCCCCATGTTCACCTGTCAGGAGTAAATGGGCCCTTTCTGTAAAACAGCCCACAGCCTCGCAGCCCTCGCTCAGCTGTGACTTTGGAGCGAGGTCGTTTGGTGGAGACGACAGGGTCCAGAGAGAGAAAGAGAGAGAGAAAGGGAGGGGGGAGAGAGACAAGGAGAGAGGGGGGAGTGAGGGAGGGAGGGAGGGGGAGAGAGAGAGGGAGGAAGGGATGGAGTGAGGGAGGGAGGGAGGGAGGGGAGAGAGAGAGGGAGGAAGGGATGGAGGGAGGGAGGGAAGGGGGTAGAGAGGGAGGGAAGGGGGTGAGGGAGAGAAAGAGAGAGGAGCAGACCTGTCGCGGGGCCATCGCGTGTCGCTTTCTCCCGGAAGGTGGGCGGCAGCGCGGAGCCGTGATTGGTCCACCTGGGGAGTGAGTGGCGGGCTCTGGCCGCAGATGGAACACGACTGCCGCCCCCTCGACACAGGTGTTTACCGTCCTCCGCAGAGCGAGAAACTGCGCGGTGGAGAAACTGGGGACTTCGGGGCCTGGCTACGGAGTGGCTGTCCTTTCAGAATGGCTAAACTGTGTTGGATTATTACTTGTACCGTCAAAATGAAGCTGCAAAAAAAAAATAGGACAAAACCACCTCTTTGTTTTATTGATTTTTGTCCGTTAGCAATGGCTGAACCCGAGAAGCGGAAGAACTTCATGAAAGACAAGTGGAGAGAACGCTTGCTACAGACATTTAATGGTTTGCTGTGCATTTAATGGTGCATTGTGGTCTTCCAAATGTTTATTATGAGCGTGTCAGATGCTGTTTGCTCTATTTGCTTGAATGAAGAACAAATAAAGGCAATTTTTTTTTTTTTTAAAGCCAGAGATGTTTGTTTTTAAAGCGGGCGAATCTGTGGGTGCAACTGGCAGTTCAGATGTGTCTGCTTTTCCCTTGAGCAAGGCGCTGCCCTCCCAATAGCCTCTAAAATGGCTGTGGAAATGAGTCTCAAAATGTAGAGCTACAAGTCATTCCGGTTAAAGCGTCTGCGAGGCACATAAACGATGTCATGTGTAAGTAACCCTGACTACCATCGTCACCGGAGCGCACAGCAACACAAACAAACCCAACGGCACATCCGCCCGCGTGAGAGACCTCGGTGAAGTGGCTTAAAAACTCAGAATTCTCCGACGTGATTCAATTTCAGTCGGTCGCTAATCCGTGGAGCTAATGTGGTTCTCGCGAATGCACTCTACGACGAGCATGATCTTGTTAACTCAGGCCAGGCTCATTTGGGGTAAACGCATCATATCCTCCTGAATCTATAGCACGTGATTCGGGGATGATTCACAAAAGTTTTTATTTATTTATTTATTTTTTGTGTGTGTTACCGTCTCGGCCAACTAACGTTGTCATCAACTTCAGAATCGAGAAAAGCATTAGAAGCGCTAGTCTCTGCTTTACAATGCCAAAAAACTTATCGGATAGTTTCGCTGTGTTCTTCAGACTTTGATAAATTGTGCCAGTTTTTAATGTTCATATTTCTTTTTGGCAATTTGATTACTTTTAGTCTGTAAGAAACAATTTGAGTTATTAACTGGCTGCAATCGAAGATACCATCAGTTGCATTCAAAGAATTTTCTCCTGCACTCAATTAGTTATATTGCTTTCCACTTCTAAATTGCCAATTTTGTACACAAGATTGGGGAAACATAATGATCATTACAATATAGGTGTTTTAATGAAAGTTACTGTTTCTCCTTATTTATTTATTAATTTTTTTTCTCCCAAATTTAGAATTGAGAGAGTTGCCTCTCTCTAGTTATCAGTACGCCACTTTCAGCGGAAGCGGTGCAGATGAAGCACACGCGTGTGTCCCTTCCACACACTCCCCACGTAACCCAACCATGTCCTCACAGTGTTACCGGAATGTCCCCTGAAAGCTGTATCGTTGCAGGTGCACGCATGGCGGCGACATCGCGGGGACCTTTTTCTGTGTGTGGGCCGGGTTCGAGTGCCGAATGCTGCTTTATCCGCCCTCAGCCACACAGTTCTACGGGAGAGCGCTGCTATTGGACACCGGGGAGGAATACCTCTTCCTGATGACGAGAAACGGCCCATGGGGTTGCCTGCCCTGGCTTTTTGGAGGAACTATAATTGTTAGACGAATAACCCGGGTTGACGGAAGTCCCCCCTTTACCGCTGTTTGGTTGAAAATCCAATAGTTTCCTGGCCCCATTGACCGCTGGCCCGTGATTGGATGGTGATGTATTTGGGGGCTGAGAGCCGTGGCTGCTGAGGCCCAGCCTCTCCTCGCGCGGCGGCTACCTTCGCCGGACGGGGCCGTGGTCTACCCCGCGAGCTTTTTCGCGGCGCCGGGCTGCGGGAGACGCGTCACGTGTCGTGTTCGCGTGTCCGCGTGTGACGAGGCGAGCTGCGCTTCCTGTCCGTCTACGGAAGCTGTTCCAGGTGGACGCGACACGATCGAGGAGGGTTAAGCTAGCCGCGCGCTAGGTTTGCGTCGGCGTTGGTTGCCATGGCGATGCCCCCCCCCCCCCCCTCGCTCGTTATTAACTTGTTTTGGAGCCAAACTGGATGCCCCCCCCCCTTTTTGTGAAACAGCCCTCGGGTCTCATTGGCACAACAAAGTCTGTCTGTCTGTCTGTCGGACTGACACTTTGCCCACAATGCCCGGACAAAATGCCTTGTCTGGAAAAATAGTAATTTTTTTTTTTTCTGGTTTGTTTTATAACCGACATTTTTTTTCAAAAATGTAACACAGACACAAAATACCAGCGGTGGCGGGGAGGGTGTGGGGTGTTTGGGGGGGAGGGGGCTGCCGGCTACTGTGCAGAGTGTCAGCCCCCCGGAGGAGAGTGGAGTGTGATGTGAGCTGGGGGGGGGGGGGGGGTCCTCCTCCCGCTCTCCTCCTCCTCCTGCTCTCCTCCTCCTCCCGCTCTCCTCCTCCTCCTCCTCCCGTTCTCCTCCTCCTCCCGCTCTCGTTTGTTCCAGCTCTTCAGCAGCGCCACTCCACCCTCCTCCTCCTCTGCTGCGGCGTCCCTTACTCCGACAAGTTCCCTTTTTCTGCCGGAGCTGCCAAATTACTCCGCAATAGCGGCTAGGCCCAGCTCGCCCCCCCCCCCCCCCCGCCCCCCCCCCCCCCCGCGCCCCGCGTCCCCGACTCTGTGCCGAGGCAGAAAGCCGCAGAAGTGAGATGAACGCTCCTGCGTCTGGCGTGAGCTCGGGTCCTGAGTCGTGAGCGGGTTCGGGGGGGGGGGGTGTGTGGAGGTGGGGGGGAGATAGAGGGCAGTACACACACTGCTGGCAGCGTCGCGTCTGTAAAGCAGCACTATAACACACTGTCAGCCTAGCAAAACTATTCCCTCTGATGCTGAGCCAAGAGAGGGATTCGCTGGAAAAGAAGTCTGGATGTTTACCTGCTTTTTCATTTGTTTTTTTTTCCTGTGGCGCTCCGCGCGTCCTCAGGTTGTGGCTGTTTGCTTCCTGGCGATGAGCTCACTTCCTCCCGCGGCGGCGGCGGCGGCATCATAAGCCCCTGTAATCACTCGCGTTGGAGAGCGCACAAAACTAGAAATGTTGGGAGTGAAGACGCACCTCCAAACGAGGTGGAAATAATCCAATTTGCTCCGTGTTCCAACCGCTGTAATTAAACCGACGAAGAGTTTTATCGCCGTCTGCTTGTTACAGTGACACGCTCGCACTTCCAGACTTTAATAAAAAAAAGTATGCTCCGGATTTTTTTTTTGGGGGGGGGGGAATAAAAAAAAAAAAAAAGAATAAAATAAAAAAAGTTGACGAAATAAATCTCAAACCTCAACTTTCCGCTCTGGAAGTCGCACCACGTCGCCTTCCTGGCTGTTGATCTCATCTTACAAAGTGTTTTTGAACATTTTTATTGTAAGAATGAGTTACCAATAGTTCCTCTCTCCAGGGTGTCTCTCTGTGCTGCCGCTGTTTCTCTCAGTCTTTGTTCAGTTTTCTCACCCTCTCTCTCTTTCTTTCTCTCTCTTTCTATTTATTGAGTGCTTTCGCTCTTCCCCTCCACTCGGTGCTCTCTAGCCCTCTCGGCCTATCTCTTCATCTTAATTCAGTTCTCATCTCTCCCTCTCTCCCTCTCTCTCTCTACCTTTCTGATTTGCTCAGAATCTCTCATTTCTCTCTCTCTCTGTCGGTTTTCTGTGAGGCAGCCCTGGGGGTGGCCACTGCTCACATGGTGAACAGACAGGACAAACACGACCGAAATACCCTTGGCTTGCCACCTTTTATTGGTCCAAAAAAACACCAAAGCAATAGAAAAATCTTAGAAGAAAAGAAGAAATGGCCAAGCTGGCAAGCAAAATGCTTCAAAGAAAAAGGAAAACAAAATGCTAAAAATTGGTACCCACCCACCACACCGCGCAAATTCCAGAGCTCCCAAATGCTGTCCCTCTGGGCCTGGAAGCCAGGCCTCTTGCAGAGCCCATAATTAGGCAATGGGCCACTGCGTCTGTGATTACAGTGAATCACAGCTGCAGCCATACCTGTCTGTAGTGCCAGTGCTGCCCCCTGGTGGGCCATCACACTACTCTTCCTCTGTCTTTCTCTCTCTCTCTCTCTCTCTCTCTCTGCCATAGTGAATTTGTGTGTTTGAACTTTTGAGGCAACAGGGCAGCCAAGCTAACAGTTTCTCTCTCTCCCCCCCGCCCCCTCCCCTCTCTCTCTCTCCCCCCTCTCCCCCGTCTCTCTCCCCCTGCCCCCTCTCCTCCCCTCCCCACCCCCCCACCCCCCCCCCGCAGCCTGTGAGCTGATGAACAGGGGCATCCTGGCTCTGGTCAGCTCCATCGGCTGCATGTCCGCGGGCTCCCTGCAGTCTCTGGCGGACGCCATGCACATCCCCCACCTCTTCATCCAGCGGGCCCCGTCCGGGACGCCCCGCTCCAGCTGCCCCGACACCAGCCGCTCCCGCACGGAGGACTACACGCTGTTCGTGCGCCCGCCCGTCTACCTCAACCAGGTCATCCTGCACGTGGTCATGGAGTACACCTGGCAGAAGTTCATCATCTTCTACGACACCGAGTATGGTGAGTCGGGGCGGGGCGGGCGGAGGTGGGGCTGACCCTCGATGGCCCCGGGGGCTTGGGAGGGGTGGTGGAGCTTCACTGGGGTTGGATGGGGTGGAGCTTCACTGGGGTTGGATGGGGTGGAGCTTCACTGGGGTTAGGTGTGAGGGGGGGCGGTGGGGCTTCAGTGGGGTTGGGTGAGGGGACTGGGACCAAGAAGGGGGAGAGCTGGTGACGTGCTTTATTTTGGAGGGCTTCAGCAGCGGATGGGGATGGATTTCCAGTTGGCTTAATGCGGGAAGCCAACTGGCCGCCAAGCGTTTGAAGTCTGGATCCAGCAGCCCTGCAATCTGAGGCCCGGTGTCAGAGCAGCAGGGTCATAAAAAGTCATCCAAAAACCCGGCAACAATTTACAGCTATCCCCATATAATTACTCATATAACCCACCCCAGCCGTCAGTTCTCATCTCTACAAACTACTGTGTGTGTGTGTGTGTGTGTATGTGTGTATCAGCTTGTGTATCTCTGGTTTTGAGTGTGTGTGTGTGTGTGTGTGTGTATGTCCATGCCTGGACCCATGCGCTCATCTCTGTTTCGAGCTCCATTCCCTCTGCCCCAGCGGAGAGCACACAGTCCACAGCGAGGGCTGTAACTGTGGGAGACCTGGGTGAATTAGGGCCTGTCCCTGTGGGGGAGTGTGTCCCGGCCTGGCCTGGGCAGGCCTGACATGGCACACCACAGTGCTGTAATCAGGCCCTGGGGGGGTACCTGCCCCCCCCCCCCCATCTGACCCCCCGGGCAAGGTGTCGTCTGCACCCGCCAGGCCAGGAGACGCTCCCCCTCTGCCCCCGCAGCCCCAGCCCCCCAGAGGCCTCTGGGATACGTCTCACCTCTTCGCTTTACGCTCCCAAATCACCTCCAATCTTCTTTTTAAAATGGCCTCTCGGACAAAAAACGCAGAGTGTGGGGGGGGTTCTCCATTTCTCTTTCTTCCCCATCCCCCCCCCCCCCCCCCCTCTTATTTTCAGGTCTAGTGATGCTCGCAGTCGCGTTTTTAAAGATTAGCCCCTCTCCAGTGCGTTCTCCACCCCTCCTTCCCCCCCTGCAGTTTAATCTCTGCCCAGTCAGAGCCATTCCAGATAATTATGCTTTTAGAGCAAACTCCGGACGCATTAGACGCATTTTCCCGGTGACATGATTTTATTACAAACAATGATGCTAATACGCATCTTTTTCTCTTTTTTTTTTTTGCCTCAGCGGGAAGATGGGCACCGTGGCAACGCATATTTTCTGTTTATGTCTGTGCTCGAGGTGAATCTTAACTACGTGCGAGCCCGCGGAATGCTAAGCGGGAATCTCGTTTCTGGAGGCCACGGCGGTATGCTCGCCACCGTTCGGGCGAAATCATTAATTAATTAATTCCGGTATCGTTAAGGTAGTGACCAAGCTATGAGATCACTTATTGTCAGGACTAAGAAAAAAATCGGGAATGTTTTATAACATACAATGTAAAGTTCTTATCTACTGTAGTTCTTTTCACAGATTCGAGACAGGATGCTCTCGGGTGCTCTCAGCTGTACCCAGTCGTGTATGCCCTCTCCTGTTCATTTGACACTCTTTACGTGTTTAAAATATGGCCGTTCTCTCGAAAAAATGGGGAACAAATCCTGTGGGAAAAATGCGCGGAATGCTTGTTACGTTTAATTCCGCGTTTGGATGCATCCGGAGCTAGGCCTTGGGATTCTGCTCGGAAATCTAAAGGGTGCGCCATACCCTAAAAATATTCTTGTCTGTTCTGCAATAACACAAAATGATTTTCTATGATAATAGCTACAAAATAATTATATTGTATATTGAGAGGCACTGAAAGCCATTTTGGCTCCAGAATATCCTCAGCAGTTTGAAGCTGCCAATAAGCTATAAAAAAAGCAGTTATTCACTTAATATCCTGGTACGATCGATAAGCCAAACTTTAGTCGTGACTCCTCCTACGCCGCTTCCTTGGCGCGACGTTGTCGTATTACGTCCTTTTAATAATGGGTCTAATGGCTCGCAGATGGAAACATGCAAATGGGATCGCAGCTATTTTCACATTTCTGAACCTGTCACATTGAGTTATCGGGCCCAGCTGGGGGAAATAGACATTCCAACGGAAAGCAGGTCAGGCGCAAATTGGCGTGGAATTTTTGTTTGCGGACAAGTTACGGTGCAATCTGTTCTGGCATGATGGCGGCCGGAGATCTGCAGCGCCGACGCGCCGCGGCCCCGCGTGCCGCGCGGTGTGAACGCACGGGCGCGCGCGAGGCGGCGAATTCGCCGCTTCCTGTCGCCGCTAACTGCAGCGCGGGGCGTTTAGCTGGAGGTTGTGTTCCGAAAATCAAATCTGCCAGCTCTCCCTCTCCCCGTTACTCTGCTTATCGAAACCCGCCCCCCCCCCCCCACCCCGTAACCTCCCCGGCCGCTCCGCCACCCACAATCCCCCTCCTTCCCCGCGCGATCCAGACGACGCTTACGCCTAACCGCTGTGGACAACCGTGAAAAAACCGCGGTACGGTTTTTGAATCTTGCCGCAGCACACGCGTCTTTCTGGGAGAAGGCCAGCCGCCCAGACCCAGCCGAGGATCTGATTGGTCGTGAAGCGCTCCTCTCCTCCCCTCCTCCCAGAGCTGCCTGAGATCTGAGCCCCGCCGCCTCCTGTGCCCTGAACTGCTCGTTCCTCTCCCAACGCTGCCCCAAAATCTCCAACACCCCGACGGCACTAGTGCAGTGCCGCCCGTGTGCATACTGCTAGCGCTTCTCTCAGGAGAACCCTCCGTGGGATTTACTGCACAGGGCTGTCCACCTCCCCCCCCCCCTCCCCCCCCCCCCCCCCCCCCCCCCCCCCCCCCCTCCTCTTTGAAGACTGTGCCGTGAGGCGATGTCATGAAGCACGGTAAACGCATTAGACACAGGCGAGGAGCTGCAGCTCTGAGGAGAGTGATGAAAGAGGCACACAAGGAGGCCTGCACCTAACCGAGTCATTACACAGGTGTGAATCACACCTAACCGAATCATTACACAGGTGTGAAACACACCTAACCGACTCATTACACAGGTGTGAATCACACCTAACCGACTCATTACACAGGTGTGAATCACACCTAACCGAGTCATTACACAGGTGTGAATCACACCTAACCGAATCATTACACAGGTGTGAAACACACCTAACCGACTCATTACACAGGTGTGAATCACACCTAACCGAGTCATTACACAGGTGTGAATCACACCTAACCGAATCATTACACAGGTGTGAAACACACCTAACCGACTCATTACACAGGTGTGAATCACACCTAACCGAATCATTACACAGGTGTGAAACACACCTAACTGACTCATTACACAGGTGTGAAACACACCTAACCGAGTCATTACACAGGTGTGAATCACACCTAACCGACTCATTACACAGGTGTGAAACACACCTAACCGACTCATTACACAGGTGTGAATCACACCTAACCGACTCATTACACAGGTGTGAATCACACCTAACCGACTCATTACACAGGTGTGAATCACACCTAACCGACTCATTACACAGGTGTGAAACACACCTTACCACAGGTCGATGAAACCAGTTGTGCTGCTGATTTTCATTCTCTAATCAGGGAGTTATTTAGTTCTGAATCACCAGGTGAGCGCGATCTGTGGCCAATCATTAATGAATCGGTGAACTGCAGGACTATTCACTTCAACGGTCAGATCTGAGTTAACCCTATTTTTCAATGTTTTTTTTAATTTTTTGGTGAGCACAGTCTCGAAACAGACCGTACCAAATCAGTAAAGATGTTGCGATGCAAAAAGGAACAAAGTCTTGCTGGCTTTGTAAACTTTTCCGAGGTGCCATTAGGCTCCACGGCGTTCATCAGCATGCACAGCACCGCGATGTCGTAGCGAATCGGCACAGCTGGTCAGTCGGTTTGTGCTACCGTCAGACGTTCGCGCGCTTAATGAGCTGGGCTGCTCGTTTGCTGCTCAGGGTATAATACCGTTGCTCGAAGATGGAAATTCAGCTGAAATTTTGCAGCACGTCTCTCTTTCCCGGGCCTGTGCAGCTCAGCATCACTACTTGAGTTTGTCACCGAGGGGTTCAGAGGTGATAAAAGCTAAAGAAATTTTTCCCAGCTAGCCTGAAAATGTTACTGCAACTTTTTTTTTTTTTTTTACGAGGTTGCAATGAGGTTGCGTTACATTGTGGTGAATATCAATATCGCACCAGCGTTTTCATATTACACTTATTCCCCCCACCCTACCCATCCCAACAACTCCAAACCACAGATTTTCAACTAAGCTGTAATGAGACCTGGAGTCTTATTATTTAATAAGGCCCTGGAATTGCTGGGCGTTTTGTTAGCTCGTTAGCTTTAATGGTTAACAGAGGACGTGCAGGTGGTGCTGGATGCCTCCACAAAGACTGAGGGACTTGTCTGATGTGTCTTTTAGGGCTGACTCCAGGCCTGAGTCATGCACTGCTTTAGTGTGTTAAGTCTACCAATAACACAACGAGAGACTTACACAGAAAATTCATTTAAGTGGCAAATAACTCTGGTCTGGATTCAGCCCTTGTTTTATAGATTATGTCAGTTTTGCTCTTTGTCCTCACCTTTAATCAGACACATTCTCCAATAATCATTATGATTGAGGCTCATGCCTTCTGGAATCAACTGTATACATAGTCTTTATATATAGTCTTCATCAGCGTTCGATGCTGTTATCGTTGTAGCGCACGGTGGGAGTTTTACTCGAGCAGGGAGAACGGGCAGACGGAGGCGAACGCACAACGGTGAGCGATTTGCTGTCACAGCTTCTGAAAATGGAGAAATGGGCGGAGCTGCTGCTGGGCAAATCCGCCCGCGTTGTCTTTCGTTAGGTGCCGTAATCTCCAATTATTACAAATCCCGAATCCCGGTTTGCTCTGTTCCTGTAGGAATGTTCTAGATTGAGGCCCGCGGAGTGACGTTATCCGAGCCCACCGTGTCCCTGCATGCCTAGCAGCCGTGGGTTTAATCCCTTTCCGATGATGAAACGCGTCGTATTATTTCACCGACAGAGCACACGGTATTATCGACCTCTCGCTAAACCCCAAGGGGGTGGGGGCATGGGGGGGGGGAGGGGGGCGGCATGGGGGGAGGTCAGAGTGCTGGGAGACTGAAATTAGCAGCTGTCATCGCAGGTGGCAGGTGCTGCTGCTGGAGCTCTGGAGGTCCGGTCTCCAGGACAGTCACGACCGTGACTGCGAGGGAGAGAGAGAGAGAGAGAGAGAGAGAGAGAGAGGTGGTGGTGGTGGGAGGAGAGCAGGAGTGTGGGAGGCCCTTTTGAATCAAACGAGGCCCTGACCTCGTTTTTTGTTTTGTTCCTCCCCCCCTGAAAAAAGGAGAGTTTCTGGAAGGCGGAGGCCAGGCGGGGTCAGGCTCTGAGTCTCTGTGTGTGTGATTTTTTTAGGATGAGATGCGGCTGTAAGCTCAGGGCTGTGCTGGGCTGTCGGGTGGGAGCAGCTATCTGCTTCCCCAGCTGGGAGCAGGGCTTGGCTCACAGGACTCCACACTGGCTCCCTAATCTGAGCAGAGTTCATTTGGGAACTTTCACATTACTGTGGCTTAAACACAGTAAAAATGCTCAGTGTTAAATCAGCTCTTACAAATGGACTCATACGCAACACTGTTAGTGTTGAATTAACGCTGGACGTTTTTACTGTGTAGCACGAAGTGTACGCTCTGAAACCAAAGACCTGGAAGGCACAAACGATGACATTATTATTATTATTATTATTATTATTAGTAGTAGTAGTAGTAGTAGTATGACGGTCAAGGGCACAGCTAGGAATTCTGGGACCCATGAAGGAAAATATTGCTGTGAGTCCCCACCCCCCTCCTTTTTTAATAAAACAAATTGATTTTTTTTTTTTTTTTAAAGCTGTGGGCCCCCAATAATCGTCACCACCTTTCACCCCCACTATCAGCAGCCCTGATGACATTTTAACTCCTTGGCAGGCTGGCGGGGGACGGGGGATGGGGGGGGCGCGGGGGTGGGGGGGGCGGGGGAGGCGGGGGATGTGTGGTGTGTTTATAAACGCGTGGCTCAGCTTGGCGGGATCGTCTCAGGTGACCTCCTCGCCGCGCCGTGAGGGAGGCGGGCGCTTGCGGCGGGCGACCTTCGCGGCTCGCTCGCCGGCGACAAGGGCGTGCGCCGGTGTCGGCGCTTTATGGCGCCGTAAACGGCAGGTAATGGAGGCCGCGTGTTAGCGGGCGGGCCGTTCGCTTCCTCTCCCGCCGGTTCGATTTCCGCGCTGCGTGACGACCCCCTTTACGGCCCCCCCCGTTAATGGAAGCGCCTCGGGGAGAAGACAAATAATACAACACACAACAACAAAGAGAACGAGGGTCTGTGTGTTTCTCTGTGTGTGCTCCGCAGTCTGAAACAAAGCTAGCTGTGTGTGTGTGGAGGCCTGTCTGTGGTATACCAGGGGGAAGGGTGAGTGGAGACTTGCAATGCGTCTGCCCCCGCCATCTTTCCCCCACGCAGATGGAGCTGGTGATCGTCCCGCTGGAGTCGCGTCTGTTCTTCTCCCCGTTTCGCTAAAAGCACAATTTCGCGGCCCTGTCCCGAGCACCTCCCCCCCCAACCCCTCCCCCGCCCGCCAGCGCCCGGCTCCGCACCGCTGCTCCGTGATCCGCATCGTGGACTGGCGTTCGCGGCATTACCCACAATTCCCGGCGCCCAGTTTTTCCCCGCTGCTCGAACAACGGCCAGCCGCCGCCTCCCGTTGTCTTCCATCAAAAAGTCGCTCCGCTTCAAAATGTCAGCCGTCCCTCTCCCTGTCCCTCCTCTCCTCCAGTGAACGTCCCCCCGTGACCCCATCTCAGACCCCTTCCCAGAAAACCCGGCTTGCCTCTCCGACTCCGGCCAGTATTTCAAGCGCTGGGCGACGGGCTCGGGTGGGGTGCCACAGGACGCAGGACAGCCCGTTTACACAGACGAATGAGTTCACAGCCACCTCTCAGTCCGTGATTCATGTTTTATTTACCTTCTGCTTAAGACAGGATGACCATGACAAATGCACAATGCTAGCTTTACTCCGCGGCTATGAGAGAGGGAAAAAAAACACCTCTATAATTTAGCATGCAGTTCCTGGCTACGGCTTCGTTGATAAATTAATTGTGTAATGTTATTTATGTATGACTGGGTGGTTAACTGAGTAATTGTCAGTATATTTGTTTTTATGCTATAAAATGAGGTCTGCAAAAGAAGATTTCTACAGTACTTGAGTTAATGATCATTTAATTTACTCAAGAACTTAAAAATTTGAGCGAGTGATATGTTTGTTGTATTAGAGGAAATCTTAAAATAAATTAATTGTGATTTAGATAAAGGGGAGTGTTTTCAGCAGAGAATCCAAACCCTGGTGCTGCAGTACCTTGTGTGTGCCAGTTTCATTCCTAACTTAACTGAAACTGAATCCAGTTTTAAAGAGTATTTAAAAAGCCGTTAATTGTTTATGATTTGAAACTTTGAATGTATAACTTATGTCAGAAAAATATATATTTGTCCGACAAAGAATGAATATGCCTTATTTAAGGACGTGTAATCTAGATCAGTGTGATCAAATGCTTCCTTTTGAAAGAGGGAACATTTTGTATTAATTAACTGACTTCTGGGTGAAATCGGTTAAGTCCTGAAGGCCTAAAGTGTGTGCACCTGGTTATGGAAATGATACCATTTGTGATAAATGAAGAGTTCAACGCAAGTGGTAATAAGCCTTATGGGCATTGGGTTAAAATCTGTTTCGGTACGATTATTATGGTTTTTAAACACACTTTCAACAACATTAATTAATGAAGAGCTTTGCTGGAGCTTTTTTTTTTTTTTTTTTTTACACAGGGGTGTTCCAAGACAAGGGTGAGCATCCCTCTTAAGGGAACAGCATGTCAAACAGAATTCACAATGTAAAATTTTTTTTTTTTTTTAATGTAACTGACAAAAACTTTTCAGTTAATGGAAACATAGCCTCAGACGGAATATGAATTAATCCCATGTTCTTCCCACGCGACGCAGACATCCGGGGGATCCAGGACTTCCTGGACAAGACGTCCCAGCAGGGCATGGACGTGGCCCTGCAGAAGGTGGAGTCCAACATCAACATGATGATCACCAGCATGTTCCGCACCATGCGCGTGGAGGAGCTGCACCGCTACCGGGATACGCTACGCCGCGCGGTGCTGTTCATGAGTCCCACCACCGCCAAGGCCTTCATCACCGAGGTACCACATCGCCGCCCCGCGTCGCTACCGCCCTACCGCCCCCACCCCCCCCCCTCCCCCCGAGTCTCGCTACCGCCCTACCGCCCCCACCCCCCCTCCCCCCCGAGTCTCGCTACCGCCCTACCGCCCCCACCCCCCCTCCCCCCGAGTCTCGCTACCGCCCTACCGCCCCCACCCCCCCCTCCCCCCGAGTCTCGCTACCCCCCCAACCGCCCCAAGTCTCGCTACCCCCCCAACCCCCCCACCCCCCATCCCCCGAGTCTCGCTACCACCCCCACCGCCCCATCCCCCCCCACCCCCCATCCCCCCGAGTCTCGCTACCACCCCCACCCCCCCCACCCCCCCCCGAGTCTCACTACCCCCCCCACCCCCCCGAGTCTCACTACCCCCCCATCCCCCACCCCTCTGAATCTCCTCCTCACAGGCAGGTACACGAAACCCCTCACCCTGGACCGTATGGCCTCACCCGCTCTGGTGCTACCCCCCCACCCCCCCTACTCCCCCCCCCCCCCAGCTTTCTGTGGGCAGTGTATAATTAAAGTATCTCTCCTGTTGTTGTTCCTCGTCCTCTCTGCAGTACCCTCGCTGACTAACAAGGACGTTTTTTCCGATTCATTATGAAGTGTTTTGTGATTCCGGAACATTCTCTGGGAGCGTCTCATTTTTTCCCCAATGCCGCTCAAACAATGGACTTCCGTCTGCACTTTTGTCTCAAGCAAAAAAAAAATTGCAACTGCTATTTACGATTTTATTTATTTATTTATTTGTGTACTTTTGACGTAAGTGCATAAACCCGCGGTTCAATACATGTTTCAGAGTTGAATTTGCGCGAGCACTATTGATTAATGATGTGCAAGCTTTAGTTACTGTGTGCACAACAGCATTCTTCCCCAGTTCTCTCAAAGGTTATATTCACTGCTGGTTTAGTGGAAAAAACACAATCGGAAAAAATTCATGGTCTTGTTCGGCTCTTTATTTCATCATGGCCGCCGCCCAAAATTTCACCTTGTCTTTCTCAAGCCCTCTGAATTGTACTTATTTCATCAGTCCTTGGAACTCACGTAAATTTTACTTCACTTTCCCGCCTTTGGGCGAATGCTCTTATCCAGAGCGGCTTGCGGTGCAAACACAGTGTAAAGACGAGGGGTTAAAGAGCAGGAAGGGAGAGAGCAGAGAGGGGGAAAGTGTAGTCCCAAGAGAGACTGCAAGTGCAAGAAGTACAGATTCAGTTTTCAACTTGTGAGCCACCCTTTTGAACACTAAACTGAGTTAAACTGAGTAATATGAGTCACACAGAATGTCAAAATAACGTAATTTCAATGGCATTACTGAAAATCAGCACAACCTACAACATGAGAGTTTATCCAGCCACTCCCGGGGCCTGAGCACGACTGCCCCATGTGACGAATGTCGAAACCGAAACACCCCTTCGGTGTCGCCTTGCCAGTCACGCAGCACGCCCCCCCCTCCTCCCGTCTCGTGCCGCCCCGCTCGACCGCGCGCCGCCCAGCTGGAGCTAACGCTCGTTAGCGTGATGTACTGCAGCGGCTGTGCGTGTGTGCATACGCCGCGCGCACGGCTCGCGATGCATCAGACGGGTTTCAAAAAAACATCTTAATGTGATGTAAATATTTGCGGTGGCTTGTGAAATGTGTTTCGTTTAATGGGACGGAATGATTCCTCCCCGCCCCCATCCACCCCACGCGCGCTTCCCTGTACGCTACGGAAAAAAACCAGCGGATCGCAGCGCGATTAGCCGCCGTAGGGCACTGTCCCATTCCCATGGAATCAAAATGTCTGCCTTTCCACGTTTGACATACAAAAAAAAAAGACTTAAATCTTTTTGTATAATAAAAAAGATAACGGATTTCGAATTAAAGCGCGACAGCTAAAGCTAAATACAGCTAAATCTCGCGTGTGCCTTTCGCACCTTCCTCTTAATTGACAAATCTTCAGAAGGAGCCGTCAAGATCCATGTTTATGTCCGAGCCGGGCGGGCAGGAAGTACAGCCGCTCAGTATGTGGTTCCTCCAGGCTCAAGGCTACGCGCAAAAGATTTGCTGGCCAGTGGCAGTACAGGGGTCCCCTGGGAGCCCTGTACATGTTGGCTGGCATGAATTGTTGGGCCTAAACCTGCACAGTTGGACAACTTCATTAGGCTTTCTTTTTTTAAAAGAAGCTCATCGTCCTAACATCCCAATTCCTTACCCTCGTCACCCTCCCCCATCTTCCCAAAGCTTTTTTGGGCCCGCGAAGCTGGCTAAAACCTGCTGCATTGCATTAGGAACCAGCAGGGGGGCAGAGGAATATCTCCTGTAATCCAAGAAGAAACAGTGCGACATTTCCTTAGGACAGGCTAAAAAAGAGAATACAAGCTGTGAAAAAATATTTTTTTATTTTATTTTATTTTCCTCCGGCCTACTAAAGTGCAGCTTTGTCACTTCGCGTTTGATTTCATCGCAGGTTATTTTTTTCTGTGCCTCATGGTCTTCCTGTCCTGTGCCACATATCGTAGTGATGTTCCTTAAATCAAAAGCGGTATATTTTATAGTATAAAACGCTGAAGCCTTGTGCTGTATTGTAAAATGATTGAAAAGTGACACATTATTTTTACACGGGGGTCAGAAATGGAGGGTGCTGACACCCTTCAGGTATTACACAGATTGCTTTATGACAATGGGACAGGCACCACAGACGTACGGCTATATTGCTTCTCGCCGACGTTTTCCGGGATTGCCTGTAAAATCTTGATGAAATCTCTTGTGCTGAAATATCACAAAAAGTTCTGTAGAGGCTGTGGAGGGTTGTGGGAGGCTTTTGTAGAAAAGATACAAGCGTTGATATGTCACATGACGTGGTAGCCATATTGGCTTTCAGTACGCTTATGAGATCATATTCTTGTGCTTTATGGAGATATTTTATGGAAGGCAAAAACGTCTAAGGTCAAACGATTGTTTGACTATTTTGGATTTTGTAACTGATCATAAACCACCTCTATTTATATGAAATAAGCCTTGAAAATATGGGTACAGATAGCACTTTTAAACAGTTTTATGTCACATAATAAACATAACATGGCTTACAATCACTAAATTTTTTTCCAGCAGTCTCCCTGTCCTGTGCCCTCGCCCCAACTGGGTTCTGTTGGCACGTGGCAAGACAGGCAAGAACAGGAACCCGCACAGGGCATCTTCTGGGCTGTTTTATCCACCCGTTCGCCCCGTTAGGTTGTTTTTTTTAATGGCCAAAGACTCCGAGCTCAGGTGCAAAAAAAAAAAAAAGAGGAAGAGGGTGGTGGAGAAACTCTGGGCCCGATGCAGGTGCACTAATCCGTGTCCTTGCCTTTTTCTGCCAAAAACAAGCGCCTTGGTGTGAACATAAATCGCGCCTTAAAGATGACTCAGCCGCACGAAGCATGAAATTACAGCACCTTCAGTAAACGTGTGAATCATCTCACCTGCCCCGAACGCTGCTTTGCCTCGGTGTCAACGTGCCCGGCAAAACAGGCAACTTTTCTGCGCCTGTACATATTTAATGCGAAGACATATAATATATGATGTATGCGTCTTGTGTAGAAAAGGCCATCAGTGCTGCCGTTCATGTTGTTGCGTCAGGGAAAGCAGTTAAAGCAGCTGATAATATATCACAACATTACGGTTTGGCATGAAACAGATTTCTCGTCAGTGGATGTCATAATGTAATGTCTTGTCCTCCAAACAGATATCAAACGACTTTTATATGTAACACACAGTAGTGCGCTACGACAAAGCATTTGTTCTTATTATCTGTTCTTATATCCCGCTCAGCGTGATACATATGTAACTATTTCATACGTATGAATCATACATGTGAGTCTTTCTCTTGATACATTGAGCAATGCGAGGCTTTCGTACAAAGTGAAACCTTCCCAAGCCAGTATCCTTAGATACCTGTGGAATGTCAATCACAGGTGACAGTAATCATCACTAACATACGCATAGGTGCTGTTTTAAAAATGTATTCATTATTTTCCATTATTTCATTCTTTCTTTTTTTGCAGAGTTGCATCACGTAATGGCAAACTGAGCGAGGATTTTTTTTTGTTTTTAGATCAATAGGAACATTCACTTGAGCTATTGTCTTCATAAGCACATCGGGGCATGTAAAGTGCAGAGAGAACTTGTGGAAGGTCCTTGGTTGACCTGTGAGATGCAAATGAAAAAGCCAGGTAGAGTAAATTTTTACAGGATCTGCATTTCTTGGTGTTAGTTATTGGATCATACTGTACTGTACAGTACGTGCATCGGGCATCAATCTCTACTGCTTTAGCCCACTCAGCTTGTTTTTGTGGAACTGGGCGGGTATCTTTGTGTCGAGAAAATGAAAATCTTATAGGATAGCTTCAAATAAAGCACTGGGCGATGCTGGATGTCTATTCTTCCACTGTGTGGAAAAAAATACTCTCAAAGTCTCATTTTCTGCTGTTGTATTTAGATGTACTTTTTTGTGTAGAAATATTGATTCTCTCAGAAACAATACTGTATTTCATATCTAACTTTAGATAAAAAAATCTAAGAACATGAAGTTTGATGCTGATGCCTAGTATTTGTAATGTGGAATATGAGAGAGAGAAGAGGAACAAGCAGTCCCATTGTTACAAAGTGGCCTGCTTTGGTTGACACGACCATAAAGGTTTTGCCTGAGCTGAGTTTGAGAAAGTCTAGGACTTTGTCCAGCCTTGCCTTAAACACCCCCAGGGTTTCTGTTTTACTGCTGTACTGACCGACTGCTTCATGAATTAATTCATGGAAAAATGTCTCCTGGTATCAGCACTAAATTGACCTAATTTAATTTCTACCTATGCCCACCTTGTTCAACAGATAGAACTTAACATGAAGGCTCGACTGTAGTCCGCTTTGGTCTACCCCATTTAATCACCTGCCTGAAGGGATTTTATCCACCATTTTGTCTGAAATGCAAGCCTCAGATTTTGTTTTCACTTGGCCACTTTAGCTAATTCAGCAATGCAAAAGCATAGGAAGCTATCCAGATGATTTCAAGAAAAAAGATGATTTCTACAGGTACATTATTGTGATGCCACAGTGGACTACAATGTTTTTCTTCCAACAGGAGTCAAGAGATTAAGGGAGAAATTATTCTCTGAAGTGATAATGCACAGTGGAGAAGATTGCTTACTTGATAAACATTCTTTACAATAGTTTGAGGATACCAAAAACATATTTGTCTTGCATGCGCTATACAAATTATCATAAGGTGTTATTTGTAAATAGTTTAAACATCCATACCCCAGCCCCCATGACAAAACCTAAATATGTGAGGGGGGAACAGCATTACTAAGCCATTATGTGATTGTTATTTCTTGTGCTGTATAATATTCTTATCAGTCATCAACGCATGTCAAACTAGGAGCTTTTTCATGTCTTAACAGACTTATTTGTGAAATGGAGTGCATAGTCCCAGTGCATATTAAAATATTCGGTTAATGGACAACATTGCCAAGAAAACCAGAGAACAGTACTGAACTGAACTGAACTGGTTAGGTCTGCCCTGTATTTTGACAAGATTGCATAACACAAAACAGTAAAAAGAACAAGCTTTGATTGTTCTCTTATATTTTGTGGAATTCAGTCCTACCAAGCTTTAAGTGTGAGCGTCACTTTGCTATTCTGAGCTCTGCCAAGGCCTGCCATTATCTTCATAATACTTTTTAAAAATAATTACTGTCTGCAACATGAAGTTTCTTCTGTACTCTGTTCAGGTGATGTAGAGAAAGCTAGGTTCTGTACTCTGTTCAGGTGATGTAGAAAAAGCTAGGTTCTGTACTCTGTTCAGGTGATGTAGAACAAGCTAGGTTCTGTACTCTGTTCAGGTGATGTAGAGAAAGCTAGGTTCTGTACTCTGTTTCTGTACTCTGTTCAGGTGATGTAGAGAAAGCTAGGTTCTGTACTCTGTTCAGGCGATGTAGAGAAAGCTAGGTTCTGTACTCTGTTTCTGTACTCTGTTCAGGTGATGTAGAGAAAGCTAGGTTCTGTACTCTGTTCAGGTGATGTAGAGAAAGCTAGGTTCTGTACTCTGTTCAGGTGATGTAGAGAAAGCTAGGTTCTGTACTCTGTTCAGGTGATGTAGAGAAAGCTAGGTTCTGTACTCTGTTTCTGTACTCTGTTCAGGTGATGTAGAAAAAGCTAGGTTCTGTACTCTGTTTCTGTACTCTGTTCAGGTGATGTAGAAAAAGCTAGGTTCGCAGTGCTTCCGTAAGCCCGTGGGCGCTACAGGGCGGGATATTAAGCTAATTCAGTCCCGCAGAGCACCGCTGTGCTTTGATTGGTTAAACTGCCAACATGGCCGTTAGTTCTTTTCACTGAGCTGCCCCCCCCACCCCCCCCTCGGAGAACACATAGTTAAAAGTGAGCCCCTCAACCGGCGAAGCATGGAAACGGCGGATTGGGACGCGCGTGTGGTGAGCTTCTACATCTGTTTCGATGTGCTGCACGGGACCCGGCTGAAAGCAATGCTGATTAAACAGAGCTCCCGGTCCGTCGTGGTGAGGCAGCGAGGCTGATTTAGAGACGCTGTAAACGGGCTGGAAATGTGCTTTTCTCCGAACGCTCGACGAATACCAAACGCTTCAGAATACTAAAGGCTTCAGAACACTAAAGACGCAGTTTTGACTGTTTGCAGGGTTCTAAAATGCTGTGTGTGATGGGAGTATGGCATATGCAGTATATATAATGTTTCAGACAAAGTCATGTTTTTCTTCATTTGGCACTTTACTCCTCTGTTTTAGATTTGTAATCAAACAATACACATGTGGTTTGGTTGATTGCAAGGGCCCACTCTTAGGTATTTTTATCTGCTTCGGTTTCACCCCATGGAGAAATTACAGCATTTTTTTTACACATAGCCCCTCATTTCAGGCTACCGTAATGTTTGAGACATATTAATGTAATGTAAATGAAAGCACTCATGTTTAGTACTTTGTTGCGTACCCCTTGCATGCAATGACTGTTTGAAGTCTGTGACCCATAGGCATCACCGGGTGCTGAGTATCTTCTCTGGTGATGCTCTGCCAGGCCTGTACTGCAGCTGTCTTCAGCTCCTGCTCGTTTTCAGGGTAGTTGCATTGAGTCTTCTCTTCAGCGTATGAAACACTTGTTCAGTTGGGTCCCGATTGGGCGAATGACTTGGCCAGTCCAGAATTTTCCCGTTTTTTGGCTTTGAAAATATCCTTTCCTGCTTCATCAGCACGTCTGGAATCATTGCCTTGCTGTAAAATGAAGCGATGAGTTCAGTGAGTTCTAGGCAATCAAAAGCCTAGAATCAGTGTACAGTGTTATTAAGGGAAATTATAGATGATTATTCCATTATTGACATTACATACAAATTACAAATCCCACAAGCATGTAGGCCTACATTACCAAAGTGATTGTGTCTAATCAAGGAAAAATATTTTGTATTTAACAGAACAAGCACCGCGACAGAAATACAAGCTTCTTCAGAAACCCCGCCATCAGACTTTAATTAAAATTACAAACAGAATGAGCATTTAATATAAATTAAACCATGGGGTGTAATCATGAGCTGAAAGCATTATCTGTACAGAATACTGAAGTGCACATCTGGGGATAAATTAGAACTGGACATTTTTAAATAACCTCAAAAATATGTCCATTGTTTTGTACATAGCCTGTTGTGAGATACAATACCTTAGTGGTTCAAGGTTAAAATATTTAATCATATATTAATTTAATTGACTTTTTTTTCTCAAGTCATTTGGAGAATTGGTTTTTTGAAACGATAGTTCTTCCAGGAAGGGGACTCTGGTACATTATGAATACTGCGTATGTGAAATTTTAAGTTTCTCTATTCTATTCTAATATATATGCATATATCCCTTCAGCCCATTGAAAGCCAAGAAAGGAAGGCTATGATTAAAACAGGACGGTGAGGTGGGAAGTTCTTTATGTCTTTGAAGTGCTTAGTTCCTCAAAATAGACTTTTGAAAAGACGTTTTTTAAGACTTTTTTTTTTTTTTAAAGAAGAAGAATTTAAGAGAACTATTACAATAAAAAAAATCTCTAAATAAGCAGTAAAATGTGGCCGTATGTACACTGACACCTCCTGTCCTCCTTTTACAGAGAATGTGCTGAAATTTGATTCAATGCTTCCATCGACACTTCGCCAAATGTTACACTTTTATATTTTCAAATGCGTGCTTGAATGGCGGCTGATTGTAGCAAAATGCTGTCTTTTATACCCCATAATGCACTTTTGTGTGCCTTAAAGGGTCACAAGCTTCCTCACAGTGGTTTTTACCTGTGTGGACCAATCACGTCCCTGGTTGAGCAAGAGCTTTTGTTCAAAGACCCACCGTAGACCCCCCCCCCCCCCCCCCCCCCCCCCCCCCGTCTCACTTGTCCATCTGAATGGAAAAAAAATCAATTCTTAGCTTTTTGATTCTAGGATAATTGGGGTTACATTAGAAGGTCACGTGACAAGAGAATGGTTCGGGGCATCGCTTTATTTACGTGTTTAATCCTCCCTGAAGATTCCGGAGTTCTCACATGAGCGCCTGAGTTTGCGCAGTGTCAGAAACGGGCGTCAGGTGTGACACTCGACTCGACTGCCCAGAGAGGTTCCGCGGAGCGAGATGTCTGACAGACACCAGACAGATGTTAAACAAAGCCGGGGTGGCGGGGGGGCAGAGGGGGAGAGGGGGGTGGCGAGCAGGAGAGAGATGGGGACACTGTCCTGAGAAGGCCTCCCTCTGAATTATGGGAGGTGAAAAGTATCTGTCAGCGTCAGGGACAGGTGTCCATCACCTCACGGGCAACTGAGTGACAGGTACACAGCTGTCAGGACGCTGTCAGGGTGCTGTTCACCAGGCAGGGTAACATCAGTTTTGGGGATGTAATCTTGTGCCACTGTGAGACAAACCAGATATTGATAGACCTCATAGTTGAGAAAATAAATCTGATGTAGCGTATGATAAATCAAAAGGACATTCAAGAGAGAAAAGAATGAAGACAGTTATAGATGTAATCATGTGTACTAGGTACAAAACGGAAGTCCTCCTTGATGAATCTTATTTTTGAGAAAAAAAAACTGATTTATCAAATGCAATCCAAAACGGCATAGAATGTATAATAATGCAGATTTTGGGTGTGTTTGTGTCTTCTAAAAATCACACAGCCTCTTTGATAAACCTTATATATCTACTTATATGTAACCTTGTATAGCTATATCGTTGAGAATCTAGCAGCTTTGTTTCAGAGCTGATCCAGTAACTGGCATGTCAGTGCTGTTTCGGTATCTGGCATGTCATCGAGAATCTTGCTGCTTCTTATTAGAGCCGATCTCATAACTGGAATGTCATCGAGAATCTTGCAGCTTTGTTTCAGAGCTGATCCAGTCTCTGGCACGTCATTGAGAATATTGCAGCCACTTATTAGAGCTGATCCAGTATCTGGCATGTCATTGAGAATATTGCAGTCTCTTATTAATGCCGATCCCGTAACTGGTTCGCAGTCAGCTCACACGCGCAGTAAATATGTGCCCTGTGGGCATCGGGGCAATCTGGCTGCGGTTTCCCACCCCGGGGTCTTCTGTCTGTCTGACGTGGAGAGGTACTGTGTGACAGAGCCACCCGACGGTCGCTTCGGCTCAAGGTGAGCGCGTGCGACGGATGACGGATGGCGCCTCTCTCCTCTCACGCCGCCCGCCTAATCTCTCCCGGCGCAGTCAGGACTCAGACAGCGCCCTCTGCATGTCGGAGTTTGAACTGCAGACGGACCGGGCTACCTTCACCAGTGACGGCGCGTCTAAAGTGGGAGAGTTCGGATGGGACAGCTGGCCCTGCAGGGGGCAGCCTCTCGAGTCGGGCATCTTACGCCATATGACCAAAGGTATCTGGACACCGCTTGGTCTGGGGCTGTTGAGAGGAGAGTGAACAAAAAGGAGCCAGGAAGACAGATGTTCACTACCTGGAGGATGCCCCGGTTCGTTACGGGGTCGTGGTTCTACATCGCCAGGCGACCCGTGGTGACAGTGATGAAGTCAGCGTGGCGTACTGTACCTCTCTCTCTCTCTTCGCTGATTGACACTTCCAAAACTTTTCTGCTGCTCAGACACATTCTGGCCGCCGTGGCAGGAAGTAAAGGAGCCTTTGAAAATGCATTATTCAAATGACCTGGCTCTGCTGGGCTGATGGTTTTCTTGGAATTCATTGTGTGATTTTCTTCTCTTTTTTTCCCCCCCTTTCAAACTCAGCATCATTACCAGTCCGCTGTCGTATGGCCAACGTGTGGTAGGGAAGGGTAAAAGGGTGTAGTAGCAGCGTATGAGTTATTTTGGGCTTGTGTATAATGGAAGCTGAGGCACCATGGATGACAAATTAATTACACATACAGATTCAACGCAACATTTAAAACACAATTTTAACATTTATAAAAGTACTTAGTGCTTAATTCCTCAACAAAATGTTAATGCTAATGCCAAAACATTTGTGGCCGCTTAATAACTTAAGGCTTAAGCTTGTAAAGGATTCTTTGCTTCATGCAACAGTGATTCTGAATTCTGTTTAGTTTGTTTGCTTGTAGCCTACGTGTTAATCAAATAGTCATATATGGCTTCTGTGGTCTTCTGTAGTTTAAGACCACAGAAGACACATTTGCAGTAAAGACTGTTGTTGAGTCATTTGGTTTTTAACTCCAGTGGGCAGTGTCTAAATTTAGGATAACGACACGTTTGCTGATTATAGGAAATCAACTGATTAGGCTACATGGATAGTAATTTAAAATCCATCGTGCTGAAACAAAGACAGGGAGCTCTCGCAGTCCTGTTGCTTCTCAGATTTCCCCTGTTTGCGTCATGTCTTCCCCCAAATTTGAGGGCGTGTCCCGCGTGTTCCCTCCGGAAAGGCTGGCAGGGTGATCTGTCACCCGCCCTGCGACGGAGGCGTCCGTCCATCTGTTGATCTGCGAGCTCCCGACCGACTAGAGGGATTGTTTACTGGGCTTTCTGGGTAATTAGGAGCCTCTTCTCCCGTGGAAAACCCCACATTACAGGGCCAATTAGACTGCGTCGTGCTTTTCTCCATTTCACCCTGTTCATTCCGGCCTGTTATTTATTTGATTGTATTTATTTATTTTTTGTAGTCTTCAAAAAAGGGCTCTTTCACACAGACGCATTAGCTCCTGCATCACGCTCCATCATGCAGTGTTTCCGAGGTGCTGGAACGACGGGAGCGTAAAATTCACTTTTAAATAAATGGGAAAACCAGCGTGGGGGAGGGGGGGGCAGCTTTTAGATTTGAGTGGAGAGAAGGATGAGGAATAAAATTCCTCGTTCCCTGGTATTATTCGTTTTCTTCTTCTCCTCCCGTGTCTTTTTCTAATTCGCGCTCTTCACCTTAATGGAACGCGTGCTCGTCAGACGTATCGGATGCGAAATTGAAATTGTCTGCGGCGGGTCGGGGGATGAGGATAAGCGCTCTCCAGAGGGTTGGCGCATTAATTCCCCGCAGCCTGCTCGGGTGGCCGCGCGGACCGAAAACGCAGCCGCTCGCCGTACGTCATTCCGCCAGACCGCGGTCTCGAAGGCTGCGTTTGTCTTTACGCGTTTTTATTTCGCGTCCGTTAAGATTAAAGACGTCGTGTGGGGAGCGCGTGCCGAGTTTAGTCTTTTAATTCAAGGAAGCATGTCCGTCTGCTCATTTCCCCCCCTGCTGTTTATCCCCACGGAATACAGATCACAGAACAATCCTTATAAATTCCAGACAAGGCGTGTTTTAAGTGAAGGAGCTGGTTCCTCGTATGTCACGGCAGTGCTTTCCCACACACACACACACACACATGCACACACGCACACACGCACACGCACACACACACACACACACACACGCACACACACACACGCACACACGCACACACACACACACGCACACACGCACAATCCTTTTCAAAGTGGTGCTGTAGCTACTGCACAGTGACATACATGGATTAATGTCTGACTTCTCATTGCATTGTTCCTCCAAGTGATGTCTCAGCTGTAATATAAAAGTCCATTGATGGTGGATCTTTTAGTTTTACTGAAGCCATGCGCTCTGAAGCCATGCGCTCTGAAGCCATGCGCTCTGAAGCTGTATGCTCTGAAGCCATGCGCTCTGAAGCCATGCGCTCTGAAGCCATGCGCTCTGAAGTCATGCACTCTAAAGCCGTGCACTCTGAAGCCGTGCGCTCTAAAGCCATGCGCTCTGAAGCTGTATGCTCTGAAGCCATGCGCTCTGAAGCTGTATGCTCTGAAGCCATGCGCTCTGAAGCCATGCGCTCTGAAGCCATGTGCTCTGAAGCCATGCGCTCTGAAGCCATGCGCTCTGAAGCTGTATGCTCTGAAGCGTATGCTCTGAAGCCATGCGCTCTGAAGCCATGTGCTCGCGTATTCGCACGCAGATGCTTTCGGCAACGCTGCCGCTAGAGGATTTCTGGTGGAGCTTCACGGGCTGGCGCTTCTGTGCAGGCTCAGCTGCGTAAGCCCCCTGCTAGTTTGGGGGGGGGGGGGGGTTTTTCCCTGCAGCTGAAACTAACATACGGACGTAGATGTTGTCTCTCCGTCGCACTAGAAGCCACCCACCGCTGCGTACGCTACACTGGAGGAATGAGACGAGCTTAATGCTGAGTTGTGTTTTTTTCTCAGTTGTATTTCCTGGGCTGGCTCAGTAAGCAGGCCTGTTATTTAGGAGACATCATGATGGCAGAGTCGCTGTTGCTTTAGTTATTCAAATCTTTTGTTTAAAAAAAAAGAAAAGAAGCTTTTAAACTAATTGAGCCCCTTGTGCAGAACAGAGTCCGGTTTGACAAATGTACGCTTGGGAAAGTGGTGTACAAATGTCACCTGGCTTGTACAGGGAATATGGAAGGAGTCTGTTGCATATCTTTGCCGGCAGGCATATGACCTTTCATCCTGCTTCTGCCGAATGGCTGAAGTTAAGTGTGGGCGCGGTTTGTACTTGGATGGGACACCACCTGGGAAAGCTGAGTTGTGGCTGAAATTGGTGTTGGTTCCCTCTGGTCAAATAATCTCCTATGGCCTAGTGCAGTGATGGGGAAACTGTGCTGTAGTAGATTCTGTTTTTCAGATTAGATGTTAAACCGATCATTGTGGTCATTAAAAGATCCCATGACATGTAAAGAGTAGGTGTCCTGGTTAAATTCCCAACCTGGCTCTCTCTCTACCTGCCCCCCTAATCATCCCCCAGTTTAATTGGCTAAAAAAAGAATTCTCTTTCTTCTCCCTTCACGTCAGCTGGCGAGCATTCTGGCACAAAATGGCCGCCATGCATCACACAGGTGGGTGCGACACATTAGTGGCAGTTGAGGCGAGTTCCTCCCTCATTACTGTGAAGTGCTTTGAGTGTGAGGAAAATCGCTGAATAAATTCAAGGCTGTGTTCTGTGGTACACGGTACAAAGACTGAGACACTTGGGGGTTTATTCATAGGCATTGATGGTAACAGCTCTGGCTCTTGCAAAATCTCAGTAGCAATGACATTTAGTGATTTGCAAAGGTAGCGGTCAAATGCTCAAGATAATGGCATCAGCTTATCATTGCCTTGTTCCACTCAGTAAACGAGTGAACTGGTACTGAAACACAATGGCAGCATCGCATGTAAATCAATGCAAATATGAGACATTAGCTGTCATGAGCATCGCTTACCATTAAAATCGAACTGTTATGACTGGAGGACATCTGGTAAAGTAATTATTACCTGAGCGCATTCATAATTTAAATGAACAGTTTGAAATTCTATTATCAGGGTCCTTTTTGAAGGCTTTTTTTTTGGTTGTTTATCTGTGTTATCAGTGATAGACGACTGTGCTAAATTAATTCGGTTTAAGATTATTGACAGGCCGCATTTCGATGCATTGCCACATTTATACAGTCAACGAAACTGTGAGAAAAGAGACAAAAAACCATTAAATATTGGCTCATAAACCTTTACACGAAGTTGCCATAAACATGGGTCGTCACATCATTTGTAATTTTGTAAATTTTTCTTCCTTTTCTATTTTTATTGTTCCAATAACATGGCATGCATAAAATGCGTTTGTGGAATACCTTGCGGGTGGTCTGCATGTGCTTCTTACTGCAGCCGTAGGCCGGCAGTCCTCTGCGATTAGGACTGCGAGAGAGCTTTTCAATTCTCCGCCGCTCTCCCAACTGACCTGCCGAACAGTGAGGTCATTTCGCCCGTAACGAGTTCACAAACAGTGGAGAATCAGAACCAACTGTCGGCTCAATAAATTGCCATGACAACGGCGCGTGTCGAGGAAGAGTGCCGTGGTGTGCCTTACGGGAATTCCGAAGCTCTCACAAAAATAGGACGTGGGAACCATGTTTCTGCACTCTTGGCAGCAATTACTATAACGACCTAACTCGCATATTGGGGAGGTTAAAACTCACTTAACCTGTACATAAGATGGCCGCTGTTGGTGTTGACCTTAGAGAGTAAGAAACAATGTAACCACGATATGAGTCCGTGTTGTACATCCACGTCTTATGAATAGGTCAAGTGAGTTTTCACCTTACTAATATGCAAGTTAGACAGTTGTACTAATTGCTGCCAAGAGTGTAGAACATATACTTCCCACGTCCTATTTATAAATGCTTCGGAATTCACATAAAGTCATAAATTGATTTTAGCGTATATTATCTGCAATATGATCAAATAAAATAACTCATGTTCAAGCGGAAATAGTTTATCCAATGGTGGGTGGTGTTAGTGAAAACAATGATAGTGATTTCCCCTAATACCACACAGCACCGCGCTTGCTATACACAGTATACACAGTAAAATGTTTGGTGTTTAATCAACTCTTGCAGAGTGCATGTGGTCCCATATCTACTCTGATAGAGCTGCATTAACACTGGTCATTTTACTGTGTGATTTTCAAGGAGCAGATGGTTTTATTCAATTAGAAAAAATTTAAATAATAATCTGACAAGAGAATTTCAGCCCGTTTGACCCCTTGGGCTACGGTGAAAATGTACTGCTCCAAAAAATGCTTTTTAATAAATAAAACTTTTGCACCCCTCACTGTAGCAACAATACCAGGCTGATATGGTACAATAGGGTCTGAGATACCTGCTTATGATGGATTAATAAAGGGTTCATTGTACCACACTTAATAAGTATGCAGACACTGTAATTATCTGTGAAAACCTGCCAAGTAAAAAGTATTCTGGTTTTGCAACGTAGTTGAAGTTCACATTCGGTTTGGTTTTGATTTTCAACTACATTTTGTTTTTGCCATTTTTTCCTGTAAGTTAAGCCCCTGATGAATGGTGGCCCAGACATGGGGTGCCTTGATAAGGATACAGAGTGTGGATGACTTCTCTAGTCCTCTCCCGCTGCAGATGGCTGTTATACATGCGGAAGAGAGGCGCTACAACGGGGTCGAGCGGCCGGGTTCGAACCGATAGCGTTACCGTGGCGTTATCATAACTGTCACCTCCGAGGCCAGGACCAGAACACCATGAAGCCAGATCGGGGCGGTTTAGACCGGAATGGAGGCACAGCACCGACCCGAGCGGCAGTCCAGAGAAACAGCTGGGGAGAGGCGGAGATGAGAAAAACATTAGTGCTGGAAAAGAGAGCTGAGATTTCCCTGGAGAAGGCCGCTCAGACGCAGAGGAAACCCCCCCCCCCCTGTACAAGAGTTACCAGAGTTACAGCGTTTAAAAAAAAATAATAAAAAAGAAAACGGCTAACAGCGGAGAGAGGCGAGGCTGATAAAAACAGCTCCGGTGAGCGTGGGCATTACCGTCGGGAAAGCGTGGAGAGTTACCGCTCGGAGAAGAGACAGAGAGAGGGTCTCCCGTGTAACGTGTAACGGTAGCTGAGCGCGCTGAAACCGTGACGGGATACAGGCGTGTTGTCACGTGGCGAGCGAGCGAGCGAGCGAGCAAACTTCAGGACACTTCAGTCTTAATAAAGAGAAGTGTTGAGGCAAGGGGGGGGGGGGGGGGGGGTTCGCCGCGGGGGAGGAGGGCTCTGTCGCTAACACGCTAATTAAACGCGGCGGCAACGTTGGCGGCGTGTTCCCGCCACGACGGGAGGACGACTGCGCCGTCAGTTCGGTGGTCCGGCGACAGACAGAAAAGAATGAGCTGAATCTGGTGAAGGCAGGAGCCAGGGAAGAGGGGGGGGTGGACGGAGGGGGGGGGGGGGGGGGGTTGCTTTAACCCGACGGAGGGTCACACGCCACAAAAGTTCGCTCCCCGCTGAAACCGATTCTCGGAGTCCTCCGCAGGCAATTTCGCTGCAGAGGGGAAGTGACACGCTGGAACAAAGGTTAACGTCTCTGATGCTCCAGAGTATTGCTTCAGTGTGGGCACGGCGGGGCCCCAGTGGACAGCGCGGGACTGGCCCAACACCATTACAGTCTTTTACAGCGCATGGCCGTGCTTTATTTAACCTGCGCTGGCGACAGGAGAGACAAAAAAATCTGGACTCCAGAGAAATAGTGAATTTCTTCACAGGGATTAAGATGGAGAAATATCTTTTAAAAGATGAAACGGCTGCTGGTATTTATCCTTAAACCTGTTAACTACGAAATACGACTGCCTCTCTACTCGACTCGTTTTTTTAAATATTGTGTGATCTGTTGCTGATATTATAAATTACCGTTCAACATTATGAACTATATCCATTTTATTTGAATCGTGCGTGCAGTATGTCGACGCATTTCAATAGCTAAGTATTACAGAGTGAATAGCCTTCTCTAACATTATTCTAATGGCCGTTAGTGACATCTTACTTACCCACAACCCAATTTAAATTTACACGTAATCAAATTTACAGTGTAAAGAATAATTTATGCTGCAACGTTTTATCTGCCGAATTAGTCTGCGATCACAGTTCTCCGGTTCACACCGCCCAACCGGAGGCAGAGTTTCATTCGATACGGATCAAAAAGAGCGAAGGAATAATTAGCTCGTGTAACATCGCCGCTGACAGCTGTTCGTCTCTCCCGGTGCGGCAGAGGTGACTTAAAGACGAGCGCTCGCGACAACCCTGCGATTTCAGTCCCTTCCCTGTGCGTTTGGCCTTTATTTTTTTAAAATTTATTTTCCCCCCTCCCGCGGGAAAAAAAAAGAGCGAGCTTCTTCAACCGCGTTGCGCCTTTAAAAAAAAAAAAAAAAGTGCGGTGGATCGATACTCTTGATTGTCAGGATGGATCCGGACCAGATTTAGCCTGGCTTGTCCTTGAGGCTCTGACTGGGTTTATGGGCCTCAGTAAATCAGCCACGTATGAACTGCTATGGGCAGCTCTGGCACAATTAAGCACATGGTAATTAGGCAATTTAGGGCAATTAAGAGTTAGGGAGGAAGGCACATAAATCCCCTCTCCCTTGAAGAGCACTGTCGCCCCAGTCACGCAGTGTCTTCAGGCCTCCTCCGTGGGGTCTTTAAACGCGGGACGGGGCGGTCCCTGTCGAATTTGGCTCTGGTGCCTGTGTGAGCTGTCCTCGGCTGCACCCAGGCCGACGCTGAGGAGAGCTTTCAGGGAGCCAGGGAGCTGACGGTCGGGAAAGGACGCCGTGGCACTGCACGCGCGCGCGCGCGTGTGTGTGTGTGTGTGGGTGGGTTTGTGTGGGTTGTGTGTGTGTGTGTGTGTGTGTAGCATGGTGTGTGTGTGTGTGTGTGTGTGGGTTTGTGTGTGTGTGTGTGTGTGTGTGTGAGCATGTGTGTGTGTGTGTGTGTGTGTGTGTTGGTGGGTGTGTCAGCATGGGTGTGTGTGTGTGTGGGTGTGGGTTTGTGTGTGTGTGTGTGTGTGAGCATGTGTGTGTGCGTGTGTGCGTGTGTGTGTTGGTGGGTGTGTCAGCATGGGTGTGTGTGTGTGTGTGTGTGTGTGTGTGTGTGTGCGAGTGTGTTTGTGTCTGTGTGGGTGTGTATGTGTATGTGTGGGTTTGTGTGGATGTGCGTGTGGGTTTGTGTGGATGTGCGTGTGGGTGTGTGTGTTTGCTAGTGTATGTGTGTGTGTGTGTATGTGTGTTGGTGGGTGTGTGTGTTTGCTGGTGTATGTGTGTGTGTGTGCATATGTGTTTGTGGGTGTGTTTTTGGGTGTGTGTGTGTGTTTGTGGTGTGTTTGTGGTTTTGTGGTGTGTGTGTGTGTGCGTGTGGGTTTGTGGTGTGTGTGTATGTGTGGTGTGTGTGCGTGTGTGTTTACATGTATGTGTTTGTCTGTGTGTGTTTATGAGTTTGTGGTGTGTGTTTGCTTGCATGTGTGTGTGTGTGATGAGAGAAGAGTTAAAATAGCAAAAATAACACTCATCACTGCCTTTGTACATTATGGGAATAACACTAGCCAGGGTTATGTCCAAACAACTACGATTTAGAATATCGGTTATGATGCTAGAGTCACATGTGCATAAGAGAGGGCCCGTTTCATTGGGTGTGGAGAGCAGCGCAATTTTCCCTCCAAATGAATGGCTTAATGATCATATTCCTGTCAACAGCGTATTCATTATTAAAGAGGGGGAATTTGGCATTTTTTCTCTCTTTAGACAGATATGATGATGGTACCCTGCAGTATAATTCCATTTCTTTCATTCCAGCGCTGGATTCTAATTGGGCAAAAAAATAAAATAAATAAAGAAATAACGGTGTGCCACAGAGACAGTAAAGGTAGAGAAGGAGCGCTTTTTTTTTGTTGCACTCAATCAGTTTTTATTTAATCTCTCTGTCCTCGGTTGGTGAAGCCTCAGGGACTTTACGTCAGCCCCTGAGTTAGAAGTTTCTGTCACTATCAGACGTTAGGCGAGTTACCTGTAAATTACGGAGAACTCGATGTCTCTGTCCGTTCAGAGGCTTCTACAGCCTTGAGAAAAACAGAACAAGCCTTGTTGCCGCATCTAGAGTTATTTTTTTCCCCCTATATTCAACCGAAAGAAAAGGATTTCTAAAAATATTAGTTAATGTCTATAACTTCAATTCTTCATGAATCAGAACCAAAATGGTGTATTCCATGAATCAGAGCCAAAATGGCGTATTCCGTAAATCAGAGCCAAAATGGCGCATTCCTGTTAGTTTATGATAACACCGGGCTGTCTCTTACCCTGAATTTGGAAATAGCTTGAAGGCTGCAAAGCCAGACATTACTACCCTGATCTTAAATTCTGATATTTTGATGTCAAGCTGGGACAGACTCAGGCTCATCTGTACAGTGACTATATCAGCATGACTGGTGCAAAACTTCAAAAAACATTGATGTGATGTGCGAATGTACAACTTGGCAACCTGTTTACAGATTTGGTACAGGCATGACCAGTCAAGTGATATTGAAAGGTATCTAATTTCTCTGGAACAACAGCAAAAAAAAGAACTCCTTCCTGTAAAACATTTGAAAGGCAGATAGATAGTCATTATAGCAGAAACATCTGCTCCTGGTTATTTGATTAGAAAGTACTCAAAGCTTGCTGGAATTTAAACAGCTTGGGTGCCAAATACGGTTCATAAGGCCGCAGTGTATTCTGAAACCACGGGAAACACGACATTAAAAAAAAATTATATTGCCGGAGAAATGGTTTTTGATAGAAATCGGCGTCAAAGTCAGCGCAGATCTGTCACAGAACAGCAAGCTGATCGTTCAAAACGGATCATTTCAAAGAATGTTTGGTCATTTGAATTTTTCTGGATATACAGTTTATCGTGTTTATCAATCCATAAATGTGTAGCACCGACTGGCAGATGTAATAGACATATGTATTATAAACAAAGAAAGTCATTCAGTTGGCTTGAGTTTGAATTATTTCGTGTCACTTAACTGGAATTGCCCCACACGCACAGCACAGTTTTTTTCATGCCTGTCTGTCTGTCTGCATGCCTGTCTGTCTGTCTGTCTGCATGCCTGTTTGTCTGTGTGTCTGTTTTATAGAGAATGTAACTGTTTCATTATGTTCTTCTTTGTCAGAGGTTGAAACCTCTTTTTACCATTCTTCAGAATATATGTTTAACGAGTCGACCTGCGTTTTTTCTTAAACTGTTTTTATTTTTGGTGCGCAGTACTCCTTTGCAAGAAAGCATGCTTGCAAACTTTCTCCTTGGGTAGGCAAATTTTGAAGAGCCGCAAAGATTGTGTGACACAGAGGTCAGAGCGTGATGTTGTTGCTGGGTTTTATTTAGAGTAAAACGGTAGTTTATTTATTACGAGCTGACGCATCAGCTGGAGATGTTTGAAGTCCTGTGAGGTACCGGAGGTGCCATGTGTTAACTAACTGTGGGAGTATTGCCAATGGGGTGCTGAAGGATGTGGGTAATTAAAATGGAATGTTAGAGATAATTTACTTTAATGATTCTTTAAAAAATTGATTTCATTTCTTTTTCTGCATTTGGTTCTTTTGCATATTTTAAGTGCGTATTATTGGGCATTTAAATCAGGTGTTTATGAGTGGTTTACATGAGGGCTACTCAGTAAAGTATTTTATATGGATACACACAATTTGCCTCTTAACTAGCTGGGCAGTTAGGTAGCAAACTAGTCAATGGCCGTGCTAACGGTTACATAGTGTGATATTTATGCCCTGTTCTACCATATCTACCATAACTTAAGTATTCAATGCGTTGCTCAGCAAAGTGTACCAAAGATCTGTCAGGCACTAACTCAACCATTACTGGTTTTTATTGGCGGTATGGAAAATGTCACTCAGCACTCACTATCTTTACTGTGATTCATGACTCACTTAAAATAATCATTCAAAAAAATGAACCGCGCACGTGTGTGTTTGTGCGTGTGTGTGCACGTGCATGTCTGTTTGTGTGTGTGTGCGCCTGTGTGTATATGTATGTATGTGTGTGTGTGTGTGTGTGCACATATGTGTGCGTGTGTGTGTGTGTGTGTGTCTGTGTGTGTGCGTGTGCACGTGTGCACGTGTGTGTGCCTGTGTGTGCACGTGCGTGTGCACGTATGTGCGTGTGTGTGTGTGTGTGCGTGCGTGTGCATGTGCATGTGTGTGTGCCTGTGTGTGCACGTGCGTGTGCACGTATGTGCGTGTGTGTGGGCCGCGATGACAGTGTAACACATGGCCCGTGGCGCCCGGCTCTGCCAGCGGCGTGTGACTGAGTGTGTGTCTGACCCCCGTGTGTGTTGTGTCACCGAGCAGCGGGGGACCCGCGTGTGACGGCCTCCCCCCTGACGGGCCGCGCGGAGCGGCGGATGAATTATGCATGGCGGAGTCAGGTGGCTGACATTAACAGGAAATGGCAAATGTGACACGTAGCGGTTACCGTGCATTAAGGAGCGCGAGCGCCAGAGCTAATGCTAGCTAAACGCGTGAACCCGGGACTGCGCTCCGCGGGACAGCGTCGCGGCGCTCTGTGAGCTCGCTCCTCAGCGCGGCGAGAAGCTGCTTTCGCTGGTCAGAAGAAACGCAGCGCCTACGCTAATGACTGTGTCGTAACCACGCGGCCGATGAATCCCGGGTCAGGGCGATAAACTCGCTTCACGCTTTGGTACAGGTTTGGTACAGCCGGGAGGAGAAAACAAAAAAGTGTTGTTCAAACCAAGATTTGTGCGCTAACCGTTTTCCACTCGCGGTGTGAAACTCTGAATAATTGCCACACGCTGTCTGAGGCACAGCTGGAGTGTGCGGTACTCTGGCTACCTTTGCAGATGTTCATTATACGTGGTGAGTTTATAGTGTACACTTTCATATTGGGAATTTTTTTTGCCAGGAACGTGAGCTGGTTCCCATAGAAATAATTGCAAGGGCTTTATAAACCATATCTACCGTAATTTGTTTTGAAAGCTTCTTTCATAAGCATACAGAGGGGAGGGGGGGGGGGGTGAGGTAGGTGATGGAATGATGTCTTCTCGTCTCTTGCCAACATCAGCGCTGGCAAGAGTCGCTGTGTATTTTTCTAATGTTAAGGTTTTTTTTTTTTTGCAGTCTAAATTTGTTATTCTGCCAAAATACACGGACAAAGTCATCGGGATTTCTGTGCCAAAAAGTTCTGACTTTTCCTCAACTTCCTCAACTGAGAGAGGGAGAGAGGGAGAGAGAGAGATTGTAAAAACTGACCTTTCATTAAACAGAGAGAGAGAGAAAGAGAGTGAGAGAGAGAGAGATTGGAGATGGCACATTTAAATTAAATAAAAAAGCCAGCTTGTCAGTCTTCATAGTTTTCGCAGATTCATTAACTGCTGAACTGTGTCTTACCCCAGAGAGATTCGAGACAGTGATGTCCCGTCTCTCCTCTGGGCAGGGAGAGTCCCCTGGGTGACCTGCGTGTATTTGACGGGCCTCATTGTTCCTGTATCACAGGTAGGGCCTCTTAGTAAGTGAAGTATGAAGCGCGTGGTGAGAATCTATCAGTCTGAGGTCACTACGCTGCGGTGGTGGCTGCCGCCTGCGCGCGGTTCTCTGCAGGAGCCGTGGATGACAGCGAGTCTGTGGCTTTTTTTGGCGGTTAAGGGCTTTCCGGCGGCTGTTTCAGCCGCTCACACCTCGGTCTGAGTTTGGCCTGGCGGTTTCACTGAGGCCCTCGTGCGTCCGCCTTCGAGTGCCGTCCGGGACCTCGGCCTGGCGGCAGGGTAGGGCGCAGTTTTGATGACTCTTTTTTTTTTCGGCTGCCATCCGAGCCCCAGGATAAGGTTATTTATGAAGGCCCTCTCTCCTCCCGCTGATTAAATCTGCCAGGCAGATCTGGGCAGGTTTTTGGCTCCGTCCCGTCTGCCCGCTGTGCCCCGCTTGTGTGCGCATTAGCCATTTTGGATTACGCCAGACTACTTTATACCGACTCGAGAAGGTCAGCTCTTTGTCTGACATGAAGTGTCCTTCAAGTGTGGCCCAACCTGCGGGCAAAACTACTCTGGACCTGAACGAGTTAGTCCTTCCCTGGTTTGTCCTCTTGCCATTCACAATTTCCAGATTTTGGTCATTTTTCCAGATTTTGGTTCTCTGGGTGTTGCCAGTGTCCCTTGCTTTGGGTCCAGGGTGCTTATGTGGGTTACTCCCCACCTGTCCCCTCCTGTAGGCGTGCTCAGGATTAATGGTATTCTCTCTGCATATGGCAGATCTGATGAGCCTGTCTATTCGATGGCACCTGTTAGTCACATTGGGCCTCATTCACAAAAACGTTTCTTAAATTATTCTTACTTTTGTTCTGAAAAATGTTCCTTCAAAAAACAAAACAAAATGGGATTCATGACACTTGTGCAGGCCTTTGTTTTTGTGCACGTCCCAGGTGTACGAGATGATGAATGCTGGCTGTTTGTAAATTGTATGCTCAGTCCTGTTCATGTGATTAGCATAAGGAAGCAGCCATGAGCACAAATACAGATTAGGAAAAAAAAAAAAAAACAAGAAAAAGATGAATGCCGAAATGGTCTTGGCAGCGTTCTTACACGCAGTTTACGATCAAAGTCATCGTCCCCGAGTACTTTATGAAGCAGCGCTTATTGAATCAGTTTTCCCTGCGAGGCTGCGCGCAGTTCGTTTGCTCCCGATAACAGCGTCTCGAGCAGGCTGTTCAGGGACCCGTCTCGGCTCCTCGAACCCGGTGCACATTCGTTTCGTCCCGGCGTCCCCCCCCCCCCCCCCCCCTTCACCCCGCCGCGGTTGTTCGGCGGGATGGCGGGTCTTCCGCATCGTCCCGCTCTGGACACGCCGCCCCGCTCTGGACACACCGCCCCGCTCTCGACACGCCGCCCCGCTCTTTACTACCCGGGCCAGCAGGTGTCCTTCTGTACCGGAGGAGGCCTCCGTTCAGTCAACAATCGTCCTTAACTTTACACTCGCGCTTCAACGCCGCTACGTTTTCCTTCACGAAGCTCGGTCTTCTCACGCGTTCGTTTCAGTGATCGCTGCCAGGTTTGGCGTGCTGTGCATGCTGCGTTAGAGGGTGCTATGTCACCCTTTATGAAGCATGACATTACATGCCTATGTATGGCTTATGAAGCCGGTATGTCTTGTTAGTGAAGGCGTTAGATATTCTGTACAAAGCCTTTGCGAGAAACGCTTGGTTTGAGGTGTGACCATCACTTATTGTTAAACCATGTTAAGTACATATGTTGACTGAATCTTAGCAGTGGTGTTCTAGCTGAGCTTGTTATTTGACTGAACGTGAGGTTGAGCTGTCTTGCGCCTCTGGATAGCGGTGTGGAAAGAACGGAGTGCTATTTTTATATGCATCTGCATGTTTACTGTCATTCCATTGATGTGCGACAAACGGATGCATGTGGACACGTGCAAGTAGGCACACATGCGTGTTAGACTCATTATGGGTTGCTAGGCAGCGGCTATTTAATCATTATTGTACAGTCCTTTCCAGGGTATAGGACCAGTTGCACATGAACAGGTGAATAGACAGTTACTGTGGTGAGGCGCAGTGGCAAACTTAGCCTCAGTAAACAAGGTTGCTTACCCCAGTGAAGCAAGGCTTCCCTTTGTCCTGTATAATTAAAAAATAAAAAATCCTTGAGGCCATCGAGCACAAGTGTTCTGACCGAATCCTTCGCTCTAATGAAGATTTATGTTCTCTCCCATGGCCTGGTGCCCGAAATGAGAAAGATATGAAATCATAACCATCATTATTTAAATGCACCTGTGTGAAGGATGTCGCTACACACTCATTACGCAATAGTTAAAAATTTTATTTTATTTTTTTACATTTGAAATTTAATGTGTCTGTTCTTATTCTGATTCTTAGCAGTGGTTGACATGAATATTTGTGTTTGTGAGACTTTCTGAATCAGAAACAGAATTTAAAACTTAAAAAATAAACAAACAATTGTGAAAGTAATAGAATTTCAGGTTATACAACATTGTAGTAAAGTTCAGCCCGAACATTGGCTTTTATTTGATTTTTAATTAAGCTGGAAATTGCAGTAAATAGCCAACTTTCAATTTAGTGCACAGTGCTGGTCTGCTCCCTCTGTGTCGTTTGCTTTTGACTGATCCATTACCTCAGCTCATCAAATCTTCCCCGCCGGCAGGCATGTTGAGCTGAACGCCTATCCTGGGGCCAGCCTGCTGCTAATCTCGATGAAGAAGAAAGGATTCCCTTGCCTGCGACCGATTTTTAAAATGCAATTAATTTATTTATTTCTTTGTTTGTAAAAAGCGTGAGGCGGGTTTTCAGTTGGCGGTATTTGGGGAGATGCGCTCAGGACGTGGTCGCGGCGCTTTCCATCTGCGAGCTATCGGAACTCACCGGAAGCTTCCTGTCAGTCAGGCGACAGCGCCGCCTGCCTCGGCCCCTCCACAGGTCAGACTGCTGCCCAACTCCAGCTGCCAGAACTCATTGCTTTCCTCCTCGGCCTCGTGCGACGCGTGAAGCTCAATCTCAACATCACAAAAGAGCCACAGGGTCCATTGTGAGAAGCACATTCCAGCGCTCGGTGGCCAGTTTGTCGTATTTATTCCAGGGCTTTTCGGCTCCGGTTATTAACGCTCCGTTAACAACCTTGAACTCCGCTCACCTCTGGCTGGGTGAACCAGCCTGGAGGGTCGGGTCTTGTAGTGGAAATGTGCCCTTTCTCTAATTATGCGGAAACAGCTGCCCTTGGCCCGGGCGAGGGGTGTGCAATTAGGGGAGTGAGCCCACACCGCGTGGGTGTCCTGGGCTGGTATGCCGAACCCCCCCCCCCCCACCCCGTCCTGCTACGAAGGTTCAGCCAAGCGTCGCCACCCCCCCCCCCCCATCTGTCCTCTGTGCGGTGGGCACGCTCTCTCTGGTGCCAGGGGCACCGCTGGGCATCGAGCGGGAAACGGGCATGCGGATGACGTCGAGCGAGCGGCGTTCGAGAGCGCGGCCGTACGGTCCATGGGCGTGCGGGATCCAGTCTGAGCCGCTGGCGGCTCCTCGCTGGCGAGGCCGTCGTCAAGGCTGTTACCACCCCCCCCCCCCCCCCACACACACACATGCTGCCTATGCAGACGGTGATTGGAGGAGACGGAAGACAAGGCAAGGACGTAGAGCGCGGGAAGACTCGTCCGGATCTTCGTAATAACTGTCCCAGTCATACTCCTCCTCGACGTGATTGGACAGGACGGAGAGCGCAGGAAGGCTTGTTCGTCTGCGTAATAACCATCCCAGTCATACTCCTCCTCGACGCGGTGGTTTATGCCGCTTGTCTGCGGCGTAATTACTGAGTTTTATTGAGTCTTTGTAGAAGATTAAAACACTATTAGCACCCCCGCTGTCATGCTCCCCAGCTGTTGCTGTTGTTTATGACCCTGGTGTTTTATGACGAGCACTTTTAGTCACCTAGACAACCGCGCCTAATGAAATACAGTGAGACGATTGGTGGGAGGTGGGGGTGGGGGTGGGGGTTAGGGGGGTCGGAACATAGCTGCGAACGCTGGCCCTGAGTCACCGCGTGGTGGTGAACATGTGACCCAGGTTAAATGGGCTGAATTCAATCATAATTTGTCCGTAACTTTCGCTCAAAAGAGTTTTTTTGCTGTTGATTGAATCCGGGCCAATGAATCACAGAGTTTCTGAGAGGCAGGTGGGGGAGGAGATTATCATTACTGAGGAGATGAAAACGAACCTGACATTTCTGTGAGGACAGGTCTCATAATTCGAGCCATGGGGTGACGGGGGGGGGGGGGAGCGGGGGGGGCGTGGGTTGTATAACGATAGATGAGCAGAAGCGAGAATGACAGGAAGAACACGTCTCAATTATTAGAACAGAACGGAGAGACTCAAAGCTGTGAAGCAGACCGGTGGAGATGACGGGGTGATTCATAATTGTCCGCTGCGATATCGGCTGACGCTGTGCTCCTGGAGTGGGTTCCTGTTCAGAAATATTTATTACGGCTGCTGACTTTGTGTTGCCGTCGGAAACCACCTCCATTTTGCATTTGCTAGCTATTAGCGTGAATCATAAAATGAAAAACCTACTGGTAAAAATATGCCATCTGCTCCTCTGTGATCTAAGACAGGTGAGGGTATTGTTCCTGTTTCATGAGTCAGCGTGAATCATAAATGCGATTTATAGATTGCAGCGTGCGTCTTCATTTTGAATCGCAGTTTTAGGGACACCTGCACAGAGATGGTATTTTGAGATTATGGCATTACAGACTCGAATGTTACACACACTCAACAGAAGAAAAAAAAATCTTAAATTGTGATTTCATTGATTGCTGTCACCTGCGCATTAATGCACCACAAATTATAAGACACCGTTAAGATGATGATTAGTATTAAGTTAATAAGTTAATTATGGCAATAAGTCAATTAAGTCATTATAAAGTAATTATGATTCAGCCACTTAATGAATTCGATTTTGCAGATGCAGGGATGCTGGTAGCTGCTTTCAGGAAGTGCAGCCTTTGGAGCCTTTGAGTCTTAAAGGGATTTAAATGAACATCGGTGAGGTGCTAAACGGTCTCTGAGGGTAAGCCTCTTCAGGGATGGAGAAGGCCTTCTTGACACACCAGTGGGTTCTGGGAGAACTGGCAGTACATGCAGATATGGATAGCGATGCGCTCGTGAATGTCTCTCCACAGTCTTGTCCTCCGCTGCGCTGTTCTTCTAATAAACCTAACACACCTACAGCAGCCAAAGTCTGCTCTCCAGAATTATACACATTGTGATATATTACTCATCAGGTTAGAAACACAGACCACTCTGTAATGTCAAAATATTGTAATGTCAATAATAATATGGCAGGGGTGGGGAAAAAAAAGTTTACATGCATAAATATTTATAGTGCTATAAAATATTCATGGTCTATTTTTACTCCTGAAAGCATACTCTCTTTTAATGAGTGCTCTGAGCTTTGCTGTACTGTGTAGAAACCCAGCATTATACACCGAGCATCAAAAGGATCATAAATGAGTGTTAATTTAAAAAAAATTAAAAATACATTTCACATGCCTGCTACAGATACTAGTATAATAATATCTAACTTTGTTATGGTGATCGGGGTTTGCGATCAAAAGCATTGATGAGTAGGTCATCTAGAGCAAAATCCAGGGCCTAAGGTCATGCTGTTGACAAACTGTCCAGGGTGTATTCCTACCTCTCACCCAGTGCATGCTGGGCTAGCCTCCAGCACCTCCCCCGACCCCAACCCTGACCAGGAATAACATATAATTGTACTGTGTTCATTCCTTTGTATATGTCCGTGCTTTGGCAATATAAGAAATATCTTGTCATGCCAATAAAGCATTTTGAATTTGATTTTGAATAAGCGGGTGTATATATATAACGGATGGATTGACAGTGTCACGCTCTGGTGATGCAACCTTTGCGCCTGGTTTCAGGTGCTATCCTTTTGAGATTGGGTTCTGCTCTCTCCCCCTTCGAGCCGGGACAAGCTCGGGCCTGTTGGCTGATATCTGTGACGGAGAAGACCTGTTTTATTTGTGTATTTATTTATTTATTTTTTTTCTTTCACGAAAATATACTGTATCTAATATGCCCCCTATAGCCACCCCCCCCCCCCATTAAACCCATTTAATGTATTTCCTGAAAAATACATGTGAACACCCAACATGTGAAGTGTACACATGTGAACACAAAAAAAAATAAACGCACTTATAAGATGAGAGCGAAAAGTGGTAAGCTATACTATTGTAGCTCACGATTGGAAGTCAGTCACATGGAAAATGTGGTATTGCCACGTGAAGACGTGTTTTGTTTTCATATTTGTAAATTGCAGTAGGCGTGCGAAAGAAGCCAATCAAATGTGAACATGTGTTGGTAAACAGGTAATAATGTTTTCACTTAATTGGGTGCGTGAGAAAATGGACAGAGTGTGTTTGCATTAACTGACTTGTTTATGCCTGTTGGCATGTACCGAGCATCAGGCTAAATGTTGTGTATTACATAGTATGGTGTGTTAGGAATGTGCTTAACGGAACAGTCCAGCGTGACTGTCACTACGTGTGCTGGCTTGAAACTATCAAGCTATTTAACACTCAACACAAAAATAGATTTGTCCTGAACATAAGTGAGAGTATAAAAAATTAAAAAAAACTTTGCTCAGTGGGGTGGTATCTTACCGAAGCACTGTTAACAGAAACTATCACTTTTATTGCGCTGTTTGAGACTTGACTGCAGAGAAATGAATAAAAGACCAGAGAATAAATGAACAGCCCAAGTGAACATTACATTTATCTAACTGAAGCGTTGCCAGCTTGGCAATTATTGGATTTTTTAAAAAAATTAAAAAAATTAATTCTACGCCTTCTCCGTGATTGTAATCGCTTGATCTAGGAGAGGAAATTGAGCTGGGTTATTGTGATTGGTTCAGCTGCGGAAATCGATGCAGGCATGCGTCTTAGGCTTTGCGTTACGTATTTATGTGAATTAATAGTTTTTCAGAAAAACATGAAGAGTTAATTTGCGCCGGCATTGGCTCGCAGGGCAGCGGTACGACACTGTTTTCACTCCTCAGTCCTGACTTTGTTTGTGTGTCCATGTTTCACGTCCTCCACACTCGTCCATAGCAGCTTCGCTTTACTGTTTTGCGCTTATGAACGCCTCTTAAATAGTCCATAATTGTATAATTGCTCATATGTCTGTGCTTATTGCCAAGCCATCACAGTGCCTGTTGGGACAGCTGGAGGACAAAATTCTGAAATTTGACACCCCAGATGGTCCCCCGCTCGATAATTTCGCCAAGCCCTGCTGATATTGTGAAGCCCTGTTCTCTCAAACTGACTTGGACGTTCCCAGCAAGAATCCCATTGTGCATTACAGCCCCAGGGTTGTCGATGCGCATCCGATTCACGACTAATGATGAATGCGTGCACTGTCTCTTATGAGTCCACCTGAGCCCAAGGTGTTGCTAATGTCATCTCGTTTCCATGCATCGATGAACGCCTTTGAGCCCAAGGTGTTGCTAATGTCATCTCGTTTTAATGCATCGATGAACGCCTTTGAGCCCAAGGTGTTGCTAATGTCATCTCGTTTTGATGCATCGGTGAACGCCTTTGAGCCCAAGGTGTTGCTAATGTCATCTCGTTTTGATGCATCGATGAACGCCTTTGAGCATCAGACCACCGAAGGTCGAGTGAGGCCTTCACAGAAGGCCTTTACAGTCACACAATGGGAGCACCTTCCATACGCACTCGATAACTCGGTTGTTCGATGCAAGTCTGAGATTCTGCTCCCAACACGAAACTGCCACATGATTGTTTCAGAGCAGTGAGCCAATGTGTGTGGGGGGGGGGGGGGGTAAGGAGAACCCCAGTAATTTAGGGTTTCACTGTACCTGTCGCTGCCGAAAACGGGTTTTTCTGCCAGCTCCTTACAAAAGGAAACTCAACTGGTGGCGGGATGCTCAGTGGCGAAGGGTGGCGCGCGATGAGCTCCCGTTCTTGGCAGAGCGCTGCGAGGTGCGATCTCCCTGATCAGTTCGGCTGTGAAGCTGTGCCAGGTTAGGAATGGCTGGCTGCGAACACTTCCGAAGGCAGGGCGACAGGCTCGCTAACGCTGCCAACGTGCCACATGGCGCGGAGATGTTTCCTCAATAGGTGGCACTCGGAGAATTTTGTTCCTCTGTTCTGTTGTTGTGTTTTTCCCAGGCTTAACGTCCTCATTATTCTCTCTGTCTAGTCACCGCTATACTTGCTGGTCAGTTATCAATGGTCAGTTTTATCATTATCAAACTGAAAGCATAAATACTATAGCGGTATATACGGTCTGCGTGTTTCCACAACCAGGATTGTTACTTCGGATTTTTGCTCATGCGTGATTGGGGTGCGCTGTTGTCCCACTTTAACTGTACTTACAAAAAAAAAAATCATGCTGCCCTGCGTTGTGTGAGCTGGAAATTCAAGTATGTGGCATTCATTAAGTGGGCTATTTTGCATTCCACAGGGCAGTCCCTTCCAGTTTTAAAATTGGGATAAAATCTTCCGTTTCTGCCTCTCCGGTGCCTGACCTCCACGCCTCTGCCTGATTGTTAAGGCTTAAGTGGACCTTATTCCAGTGTTCAGTCAGAGGTCCGCGCAGCACGGATAATCATTTTAGAAGGCAGTTTCAGCGGCCCCTGTCTCCCAGAAGTAGCCCGTCCTTCAGAGGCAGTTTTCTCCCCAGTTCTGTGTCTAACTCCCTTCTCTTCTTCTGTCTCTCTCTCCGCAGGTCGTGGAGACCAACCTGGTGGCCTTCGACTGCCACTGGATAATCATCAACGAGGTGAGTCTGGACCGGGCCGCTCATGGGTAAATTAGGCGAGAATGGTGGTGGGGGTGTGGGTGCGATGTCTTACTTCCCAAATCGATCCATAATCAACGTTTCGCGTTTAAATTATCCTCAGTGTTGCAGAGGAAGGCACAAGGGTTCCTAAGCATGTGGATGGAAAGTTGCGAAGCAGATTTGAAGTTGTTCCGCTTTGCATTTTAGGCTGCAAAATGCCGTCAGTTATATTTGATAATTTTAGCTGTGGGTACACGCCGGCATGTTGGGGAAGAGAGAGAGCACCCACCCCCCCCCCCCCTCCACCCCCCCCCCCCCCCCCGCCCCTCCGTGGGGTAACTGAGGACAAACACCGACATGCTGCTTCAAATTACAGCTGGCAAGTGATATGGTGGTGGAAAATTCACGCAACTTCTAAAGAATTAAAATAAAAAAACTGAGGTCTGTAGACAGTGAAGTGTTTTTCATCACACTGGTTCCCCTGGCTCATTCTGGGGGTGTGAAGGACTTGGGGCTTTCAGTGATTTCTCCTGCTGCTGCCTTGTGGAAACCAAACACATCATCGCCTTTACTCCACAGCACTGAGTGTGACGGATGCGCATGCAGTGTGTGCGTGTGTGTGAGGGGATGTGTGTGTGTGCATGTGTTTGTGTTTGTGTGTGTGTGCGTGTGCGGGGGTGTATCGGTGTGTCTGTCTGCAGGCGGGGGGTGTGTGTGTGTGTGTGAGGGGATGTGTGTGTGTGCATGTGTTTGTGTGTGTGTGCGTGTGCGGGGGTGTTCGGTGTGTCTGTCTGCAGGCGGGGAAGGGGGGGGGGTGTTAGTGTGTGTGTGTGTGTGTATGTGTGTGCATGATACAAAATATACAAAACAGAGATTCTATACTATACCATACCTGAAAAAAGGCACAAAGAAATTTGACATTATAACTACATTTTACATATTTATCTTTGCTGGCTGTGGAGCTGATATATATTTATAAAAACAATGGTATTAATATTTTAGCTACTGCTAGTTCACAAATTAGCTACATACCATGCTTGTTTACCAACAGAAATTAAAGCTAAGGTCCATTAAGTTCTTCCATTGGCTGACATTATCACATGTGCATAACCTCACGTGTTCCAAACACTGATGTCACCTACATCTACACCAGCGGTTGGCTGTTGTGTGGTAGTATTACCTGAAGTAGATAATGACTTTAAAGAAGTTTTGTTGATGTAACCGGCAGGGAAATTAAGATGGAACAGATGCAGAAGAAGCATTAGAACAGAATTATGGTAGAAACTGAAACTAAACAAAGTTTTTGGCTGTTGTTTGGCTGTGTGGAGTTTTATCCAACTGATGTGTGTACAATTTCAAGTTTTGTAAATCATTTGAGAGCCTGTGGCCATTGTAGTACATTCTGTAGGAAACCCTAAAAAAAGTACCCTGCCACCATTATCACTATCGAGAATATTTATGGTTAAGCATTTAAACATATTTACTACAACAACAACAACAACAAAAAGAAGACCAAAACTGCTCTATTTCTTTCCGGCTAAATGATATTTGGAAAAAACGTTTCAATAAAACGAATATCTGCAACGGTTTTCTGTGAGCCGGGAGCAAACATTGACACACTGTAAATCCTTAGGCGGTTGTGTAATTGTGTGTGCTTGTTGTTATCAACCGGGTGAAGTATTTATCCAGTGTTTCCGAGTTTTAATAAACCACTTTGTCGGACATGATGTTTCCTTCTTGGCCACGTTCCATGCATTTTGAGTCTGCTCTGTAGATTTAGTCAGCCATGCCTCGCAAGAGATAGTCAAGAAAACGGATCTTTGCCTTTTTAAATGGAATATTCTATAAATGTACCGTTGCGGAAATATAAACTGCTGTTTGCCTTTCCGTTCTGACAAACTCGCTATTTTCTAACACAAAGGCACGGCCCTTCTAAATATATTGTCTTGAATTGGATAGCAAGTATCTCAGCCAAACTTTCAAAGTCTGTGGCATTCTACCCACATTCTGATGTGCTGGGCAGAAAGAGAACACACAAATCGATTTTAAAGGAGGAAATGCCATCACCTCTGGTTCTTAAAATACAGCCCAGTATTTTTGCCTTCAGCAAAGGTGAAGCACAGACAGCCACACAGTGGGTTTAAAGTACGTGACGTAATCCAAAAAGTGTTGTAATCTTTCAAATTGGTGAGTCTTAGTACCTGTGTTCACCAGGGACATCACATGCCTGATCCCATCAGATCAATTGGCCTTCATTTTTGAAAGACAAATGGATCAGACTAATGCTGAATCCATTAGTGACAGACAGACAGACCGACAGATAGATAGATAGACAGATAGACAGATAGATAGACAGATTGATATAACCTTTGTTGCTCTAACTTCGTGCTCAGGACAGTAGTTGTCTATCCGGAATGTCATGAGCATCCAGCGTTCCTTTGATCCTTCTAAGTCCTGCCCCGAGCCGTAGCCCGCGCCAGGCTAACAGAACGCCTGTAGCTTTCCCCAGACTTCAATAGCTCCGCATCAAAATTTGATGTTTCCGCGGCGTGTGTGTGTGTGAAGTGAAGATCTGTGTATCGCTGAATGTGGAGCCCTGGCTGACACGCATCGTCTTCACCCCCCGCCCCATCGTCTCTCCCCCACCCCCCCGCCCCCCCCGCCCCCGCCCCCCGCTCCTTCACTCCCTCTGCAGGAGATTTCGGACCAGGAGGTCCAGGAGCTGGTGATGAAGTCCATCGGTCGGCTGACCCTGATACGGCAGATGTTCCCCGCGACGCAGAACAGCAGCCAGCGCTGCGTGCGGCACAACCACCGCATCAACACCTCGCTGTGCGACCCCAAAGACCCCAAAGCCCAAACGCTGGAGGTGGGGAGCCCTTTCATATCATTCATATTTCATATTATCTCATAATGTGGTCAGATATTTTTGGTCAGAGAGCGCATATTTGTTTAAACTCTTGGTTTCAGTAAGCAGTAGTTTCACAGTGATTAATGATTACCCCTTTTTTTTCCTTTTTGACGAGCCTGTGATTTCTATAGTTTGTTTTTTAAATATTTATACATGAATTATATCTGAGCGCCATGGCAAGACAACAATAAGTGACAAATGATAAAGCAATTTTGTGAAGATGACCGCATATTAATGTGAATGGGATGCATTATGGGAGGTTTCCTGACTTGTGGTGTAATTATTATTAGATAACAATGCTTATAATTCATCCGTTGACTTGAAGTCAATTTGAAGTTATTCTAGTGTATTAAAATAAGAGGTAACGATTCTGACAGTGCTAGGAAAATATCTTTTTGTGCTGTGTGGCTGGGCATTCTCACTGACAGATCCTATTCTTACTGTAAATAAAGACAACATTTAACAATCGCATCACCGACAGATTACAATCATAGATGGGTTATATATGACGTGTAAATACATAGGCTATTCATGTACATGTGTACATGGGGGGGGGGGGGGGTGGTGGCAGGGGGCAGTGGGGGGGGATGCGGGGATGTGGGGGAGTTGCTTGCTAAGTGGTGGCAACTATAGAACCACCACCGACAACAGCCAATAGAATCTGACAACAGAATCACTTTGATCTCTTCCGTCTGATGCATCATACAGAGTCGTTTAGATTGTTTCTCTGTTTAGACTCACTGATGTATGTAATGGGTATCGACCGAAGAGAAGACCACAGTTCAACAGTGGGCTTGATGAGCGATAAATACTGTGGAGTTAATGGGACATTTTGCTAAATACATATTTATACACATTATCCTGCTATGTTTCCATAGACAAAATGTAACAACTTCTCGCGCATCTCTTTTCTGATTTATTGTGTCAATAAACTGAACACCACTGGCTGGAAAGAGCAGCAGACACTGAAGTACCGCTTGTACTGCAGCAGAAAATGCTACATATTTTAATTAAATCACTGAGATGCAATTACCAGAGATAAAAGAAAAAAATCCTTTTTCTTTTTCCCATTCACTTGCTTTCTCATTCAATCTACAGCACTCATAATATAGTGAGTTATTCATTTGACCTTGGTTTAACCAGGTACAGTCACCTGAGGACTCAAGCTCGTTTACATGGGATTGTGTAGATCAGATGGAGGGCCATGATTCTTTTTTTTTTTTAGCCAAATGTGGACTGCCAGTTTTTGTGGGAATTTGACCCCGGACGCCAGGTCTAACACCTCTGTTCTTTTTGCTAATTGCCCATGCAGGGTTCATTAATGACCGGGGGCCAGGAGGCAGTCTCAAGCATTTGATTATCCGGGCCTTCAGACCTAATTTCAAAAGTTATCTCCCAGCTCTGTCTGTGCGGGCATTCTGAGTTCAACGATCCTTTGGTTTAAAAAAAGGCATGCATGACTAATTATACGATCAGGTACTAATTGTGAGGTGTACATCAGTGGAAAGCAGTAAAATGCTGCTGTTATGGGTAAGTGTGCGGAAACTGGAAAACGGACGTACAAGCGACACTGAGACACGTTTTCACCAGTGTGTGAGTAAAACGCTATCGCTGCTCGTACACCGCGTACTTACGCATTTCATTTATTTTACGTTGTCGTGAAACCCGTCCTTAGGTCACAAGGCAGGGAGTGCGAGAGGCGGCCATTTTGAAGACACAAAAAAAGGAAAAAAAAAAAGTAGTCTGAGATGGACACACGGGTAAATGGCTGTCAAAAACCACAAGGGAACAAGAGAGCGGTGAGGGACAGAGAGAATTAATTTTTTGACTTAATGGAGGTCATTGCAAATATTCCCCTTGAAAAAGAGTTAAGAAGCAGAGAGGCGGTAAGTGGTAAAACACAGGGAAAATGAGGGTGAGCAAGGACATCTGTGAGGCGCCTTCCGGAAACTTCTCTTCCGTTAAAGACTTGGCCTCCTGATCCCGGCAAGACCAGATGGGGAAGGCTCGGTATCGTGCTCCAGAGTGCCATTCGGAACCGCACCGGGTCTTATATAAGGGTTTTCGGAGATTGAGGTGAACCACTGCTCCCAGTCCCAAATTAATGGCCGCGGTAAGTCAGGACCTCATTTTAAAGCCTCGTCTGGAAAAGAAGGTGACACCATCCACTGCACAACATCTACACCACGATGCACCGCCAGATGGAACACATGTCATATTTTGGTCCAACACCCCTTATAGGATCCCAGTGCGAAGCGAGCACCCATACCTCTTCAGGACTTTGACGTGAGAAACTAGCGTGGCGATACGGACGCCGGCTAGTATTTTGGGTTCGAGTGGAACATAGCACATGGATCTGTTGAATCCAGTATCTCTGACAACGTGCATATATCATATAACAGTGACCAGAGTTAGGACCGTATGTACTTTGTTGAATACACTGAACATTTTTAAACCTGAACATTTTACCCGTGTAATCCCAGATTTTGTACTAATTCAAGTCAAGGCCGAAGTGTACCGCCATTGTTCTTTTGGATGGATCTTATCTATGTGCATTCGTGATGCGCGTCTTGGTTGGCATAGTTATCTTGCGCTGGTGCTTTATGGGTGTTGCCTGCTCACGCTGCTATGGCGATGTTGTTATCCGGCTCTGGCACCGCTTCGCGTGTAAATCAAGCGAATGCGCGGCTGTTCCCCAACATTTTAAGTTGTTTTGGGTAAGAGCATCTGCCGAATTAATGTAATGTAAATGAGTGTGAAATTAGTCTCACCTGATGCGGCTCCGACAAGCTCCGCGTTTGCTCCGTTCCTGTTGTATTAGTGTCTTAAACAGCTGTTCGCCAAAGACATGATACTTTGCCAGTTCATCGGTTGAAAACATCATTTTGAGGTTGGCCTGGCTCTGCCGTGTATGACAACCTGAAAACAGGAAATAACCGGTCACCTTTATTTCATCCAGACAACTGATCTCCAGCCTGCAGGGCTTTTAGCTCGGAAAAGTTACTACGGAAAGGCAGAAATGTCAAAATCTTATCTGAACTACTGATCTCATTGAAGGTTGATTTGAGCCGAAGTTACATTACATGACATTTTCTGTCCTTAATGTATAAATCTCCTAATTAATTATTTTGGTGCCCTTGTTTTAGTTCTAAAAACATGAGTATGCCATGGTAAAGCTTCCTGAAAGCACCAGCATTCACCACTCACCACTCAGCATTCAGAGTGCAACAGAGTAGGCTGGCAGGTCCGTATGATTCTATTCATTATTTTTTAACAAGTATGAGAGCATTGTTTTTGGGAGGAAATTGTGTTTTAATTATTTATTGCGAGCAGGAATTGGCCCTCAGGCAGCCATGTCCCCTCAATGCAATAGCTAAGCAAGTCATTTTCTGGGGAAAAAAATGGGACATTTTTACATAATTTCTAATTTTGTATCTCAAATATTGATCAGGAATCTGGAAGACTTGTTATGGATGGGCCTCATTGGAGCTATATAATTGCTTTATAAGCACGATGTAGCACCTTCATAAGCACTTTATAAAGCATTCATAAATGCTTCTGTCCATAACTGCATATAGGCATGTGATGTGCTGTGTAATTACTGATGCAGAAAATGGCCTTGTGACATAAGCATTTATGTTCATGTAGCACTTATGAAGAAGCCATATTGTCTGGAGTAAAGAGCCAGCCACAGGAAGCGTTATCATACTTTTCTAGTTAAGTGAAACGTTGTCACTTTTATTACACAAAATTGGATTAATATCTCGTTTTATTCTGACACGGGTCCTCGGCCGAAAAAAAAGAACGTAATAAAAGTTATAAAACATAAGCACTCAAAAAGAGAAGTCTTTGTCAGCACAGCGCTTTCACACGTCAGTTACCGCTCTACTTATACTCGCTTAAGTGACCCGCGCTCGTCTGCCGTGGAGGAAAAGCGCTGGGAAAGAACCGAGGGAATACGTCACGTTGCGATGGCGCCGGGTTTTAGCGACTGAGCTATTTATAGCGATTATAGCGAGTGTGCGGAGGCTTGCTGGCCTCGCGCTCATGGTAGGTGGAGGTGGTGGCGGTGGTGTGCAGGAGGGTTTGGTGGTGCAGGGACGGGTCTGTGTGTCGTGTTTTGTGGTTTTTGGGGGTTGGGGGGTTGGGGGGGGGGGGGGGCGCAGTCACAGAGACACCGCGGCTCTGTGGTCAGTGGTAGGTGGAGGTGGTGGAGGTGTGCAGGAGGGTTTGGTGGTGCAGGGACGGATCTGTGTGTCGTGTTTTGTGGTTTTTGGGGGTTGGGGGTTTGGGTGGGGCGCAGTCACAGAGACACCGCGGCTCTGTGGTCAGTGGTAGGTGGAGGTGGTGGAGGTGTGCAGGAGGGTTTGGTGGTGCAGGGACGGGACTGTGTGTCGTGTTTTGTGGTTTTTGGGGGTTGGGGGGGTTGGGGGGGGCGCAGTCACAGAGACACCGCGGCTCTGTGGTCAGTGGTAGGTGGAGGTGGTGGGGGTGTGCAGGAGGGTTTGGTGGTGCAGGGACGGGTTTGTGTGTAGTGTTTTGTGGTTTTTGGGGGTTGGGGGGTTGGGTGGGGGGGGGCGCAGTCACAGAGACACCGCGGCTCTGTGGTCAGTGGTAGGTGGAGGTGTGCAGGAGGGTTTGGTGGTGCAGTGACGGGTCTGTGTGTAGTGTTTTGTGGTTTTTGGGGGTTGGGTGGGTGGGGGGGGGGCGCAGTCACAGAGACACCGCGGCTCTGTGGTCAGTGGAAGGTGGAGGTGTGCAGGAGGGTTTGGTGGTGCAGGGACGGATCTTTGTGTAGTGTTTTGTGGTTTTTGGGGGTTGGGGGGTTGGGGGGGGGGGGGGCGCAGTCACAGAGACACCGCGGCTCTGTGGTCAGCGGAATGGCACAGAAAAAGCCCAATTTCACACGGCACTGGAGCGGGTCATCAGAACGATCCTGACCGCGCGCGCTCTCATCTCTCCCCCCGGTCCACCGCCAGCCAATCCCCCACCCCCCCCCCCCCACACACACACACACCTCCCTCTGATCCCCCATAATCCCGTGCGGACCAGCTCTGATCTCCGGCCTCTCTGTAAATGGAGCGTGTGGAGTCTCGTGTGGTGCTCTCTCTCTCTCTCTCTTTCTCTCTCTCTCTCTTCCTCTATCTCTCTCTCTATCTCTTTCTCTATCTATACATCTATCCATCTATCTATCTATACGCACACATACACACATACACTCACTGTGCATGTACAGACATGCATTAATATACACGCACATGCACACTCCTACAAGCAGTACTCAAACACACAGACACACAGTACACAAATGCACACAGTACACACACACACTGACACAGTACACAAACAAACAACCACACACACACACACACACACACACAAACACACACACTTTTGTTCCTCTTACTTGCCTATTCATGCCCTCGCTGCGGCTGCACAAAAGCCGCCCTTTCAGCCGGTGGCACAGGGAGCGGGGAGAGGAGACACAGAGCCGGGAGAGGAGGCTCAGAGCCGGGGTATAACTGCCGACGGTTCTCTCCAGTCAAGTGGATTCATTGTCAACATTGTTTTTTTTTTTCTCTTTCTTTCTCTAAGGTCCACGTGTCTTTTATTCTGTTCAGGATGATTCTCTGTGGAGCAGTTAGAGCCATATGAGGTTTGTCATGCAGTTTCTAAATAAGCAGGGCTCAGCCGGTTTTGTGTAGGGGATTTTACCATCTCCCCCCCGAAACCTTTTTTTAGTTATAATCCTTTTGCCGCAATCCACTGAAAAGGTTTCTGACACATCTGTGTTCCCTCGGCGCTTCCTGTGTGTATCTTAAACAATACAGAAAAAAGTTAAACCCGAAAAAAAAATGCTCAAATCAGCGGATTCCGTTTAATTCCAGAGACCGTTCTCATCCTGGAAACGTGTTCTCCGTAATTGGATCTGTCTCAGATGGTCTTAGCACGGGCAATATTACCTGTGATGATCTGCTGTAGTGTGTGGTCGCGTGCGTGCGTGCGTGTGCGTGTGTGTGTGCCTGCATGTGTGTGTGTAATATTTTAGCTTTCGCGGGTGCAGTTTGGACAGGAGAGTTTGTGTGTGTGTGTTTGTGTGCGTGCGTGCGTACTTGCATGCGTGTGTGTGTGTATGCATGCATGTGTGCGTGTGCATGTGTGAGCGTGTTTAAGTGTTTAGATTAATACGGCAGTATGATCCAGTAGAAATGTCTGAAGTTTGTATTGGCCATGTTTTTGGTGAAGAATAACTCATACGACTAAATTCAGTTAAACTGCATGATTGGTCTCCTACTAACGGTAATTGGAGTGCTATGGAATTGAATAAAATTAGCTTTTGACTGAAATTCTGTGGGTTTTCCCATTTATTTGTCATGGGTTATGTAGAGTTTGTTTATATAACACACCTATTATTTTGATATGCAAACAATTGAATGTGGTGCTTGAATGCGGAATATATCTTCCTGTAACATCTTCAAACAAGATTTTTTTTTTTGTTTAGCAATGCAGAAAGCCAATCTCAGGATTTATCGTGAACAGCGTGCCAATATTTATTCCATATTCAAATAATCGTTTGGTTTACCAGGCCTTTGGACAGCAGCTAGTAATTAAACGGAGAAAGGGAAATTCAGCGCGATCTTACCGCACAAACACTGCAGAACAATTCTCAGATGAGCTTGGGCGTCAAAGCCACCACATACGCAGGTGACTCCTTAATTAACTTTTTATCCTCTGAAGTCCGAGGTCAGGGCGTTTGACCCCCTTGTCCTCTGTGTCCCGGCCCGGATTGGGGCAGCGCGGCGCCCAGCTCAGTGATGTTGAGCGTGCGGGACGGCTGCAGGTTAATAAACAGCGGGGCCGAGCTAATGGCCGCTCCACTCTATTTATTACATTCTCATTAAAATGGAGACAATGCGCTGGCTAAACCGCGGCGCGATCGATCGGGCGCAGAATTAACTTCCATTCTCCTCCCCTCCTCCTCCCCTCCTCCTCCTCCTCCCCCTCCTCCTCTCCTCCCTCCTCCTCCCCTCCTCCAAAGCATGGTGGAAGTCATCTTTTTTTTAATGGTGGCGGTCTACTAAAAAAAAACCGGTGTCACATGATCCCGGGTATTTTTTTCCGACAGGATGTGACTGGCAGGCGTAAAGCTTTTTATATATTGGGTTGATACGACTGGAGTGTGTGTGTGTGTGTGTGTGTGTGTGTGTGTGTGTGTGTGTGTGTGTGTGTGTGTGTGTGTGTGTGTGTGTGTGCCTCCTAGCGGGAGCGGAATCCTTTGTGCAAACAGCATTTGGGGCCGATAAGGAGGGAGCACAGAGAGAGAGAGAGAGTGAGTGGGAGGTTTTGGGTGTAATGCCTGGTAGCAGGTGTGAATCTCTCTCCCACTGTTGATCAAAGAATCGCAGCCAGCTCTCCTCGTTCGCCCAAATAATCAGACAGCCCACCTGGCAGCGCCCCCCCCCCCCCCCCCCCAGCCCCCCTGCGCAGAGCGATCGGCCACGCGGCGTCACCTGCCGCCCGATGCCATCACACAGGTGGTTTTGTCGCCAGGTAACCTGCAGAATGTTTCAGTTTAGGTGCTGAGGTTCTTAGCAACTTATTTATTTATTTTTAGAACTTGTGAAAATCCTTGCTCATTAAAGTAATCTCATTATTTTTCACTCTCTCCCTCTCTCTTCCCTCGTTCTTGTCTCCGTTCGCTACATCTCCTCCCCACCCGCTTCTCTGGCTTTGCCCCCCCCCCCCCCCCCCCCCCCCCCCCCATCAGATAACAAACCGCTACATCTACGACACCGTGCTGCTGCTGGCGAACACCTTCCACAGGAAGCTGGAAGACAGGAAGTGGCACAGCATGGCCAGCCTCACCTGCATCCGCAAGAACTCCAAGCCCTGGCAGGGCGGGCGCTCCATGCTGGAGACCATCAAGAAGGTAAGAGCGTGTGTGTGAGAGAGAGAGAGTGTGTGTGTGTTTCTGTGTGTGTGTGTGGGGGGGGGGGTTGTGTGTGTGTGTTTCTGTGTGTGAGAGAGTGAGAGAGAGAGAGAGTGTGTGTGTTTCTGTGTGTGTGTGTGTGTGGATGTGTGTGGACATGCGCACACGTACGTGTGTGTGTGTGTGTGTGAGATGTATGTGCATTTTTGTGTGTGAGAGACTGGGGGAGAGAGAGAGACAGAGAGAGAGAGAGAGCGAGAGGCACTCCTCTGACTCCAGTGTAATGATCTCATACCCTCGCTGCCTGAACCTGAGGTGAGGTCTCCTGCCTGCAGAGATGGCAGAGCAGATTAGCGTAGCGGCGCAGTCCGACGCCGGGGCGGAACACTCGTTCCCCGCGGTGCGTGTACCTGCGCTCGCCCCACACCTGCCGTCGCCCCGTCTGCGCCCGTTCTCACCCCGCCCGCCCCGGCGCGTTGCCATAGCGCCCAGCGACAGCGGCGAGGGCCTCGCTCTGGGCAAGGTTGAGCTGGACTAACGTTCGCGCGCCCCAACTGCACCCCCCCCGCCCCCCCCCCCCCCCCCCCCCCGCGCCCCGACGCAGCACAGGGAGCTCAGCTCCCCCGCTGGGACTCCCCAAAAACCGCCGGGACGTTCTTTAAAGACGTAATAAGAGCGCATGGATCACGCTAACGCTGCTCACGCCTTGTTATTTCACCCTAAACCCACTGCGTAATGGGCTGATATTTCACTCCCCGGAGCGCCATCCCTGCAGCGCGCCCTTCTGCGGCTTCGTCGGGGGGGGCGCGCCGGTGTTCACCGCCTTTCCCCGCGCCGTAGCCCGGTGAACTTGTTTTGGGGAGAACGTCGGGAATCATAACCGGGCCGTCCCAATTAATTCTGTCGCCTCTCTGCCTTGCGTTGCTCCAATTACATTCCCCACAATTACATGTTTTAATTGCGCCTGCTGTAACGGGACAACATAACGAGAGTTTCTTCGGCACTGAGCACGGAAGCAGTGGGGGGGGGGGGGGGGGGGGGGGGGGGGGGGCGGACGGGGCGGTGAAGGAGTTGTTTTTGCTCTGCGGAAGAATAAATTCCCACTTTTTAATTCACCCCCTCCTGTTAGAAATCTCTGAGCGAAGTGAAAAAAAAAAACCCGCAGAAATAAGGCGCTTCGGATCGGACCGCGGCGACGGCGGGCCGACGGACAGGAAGTCGCCTGTGACCGCGATCGTTAGCGTCGCTGCGCCGCGCGGGGAGTCAGCGTGAGGGAGCGGCTGTAATCAGCGGCTTCGCCATTACGACGACGGCTACGCTACGGCGCGCGGACGCTAACGGATGCGCCGGGCCGTGTCAGCCGACATCCGCATCCTGTAACGTATCTGTTAGCTTCCGCGCGGCGCGCGTCCGCTAACTTCCGCCATTACTCACCGCGCCCGGGCGGCGGTATTAGAAACCGCGCGGCGGCGGCAGCGCCGGTGTTGATTTACTGACGGAAGGCAGCGGCGGCCCCCGGAGTTGGCCCGCGTCGAGATGGATGCGCCCCGTTCGCCGAATCTCGCATCCTCGCCCCTCGCGTCGAGCGGAGATGAAGGAGGGAGGGGGGGCGTCCTCGAATCGCCCCGCGTGTGTTGATATCCCCCCCCCCCTCCCTGAGCGTGGCCCCCCCCCCCCCCAGCCTGAAGGAGAAGCGCGACCATCTTCGTTGTTTTGAGATTCCGCGGATGTCGCCGCCAGGGAAGGGGGAGTTGATTCACGACTGGAGAACTTAAAGCAACTGGGAGTTCCCTTGGGTGAGATGGCCAGATATCCATTAATCTGAAGTGAGCACAGGTCACTGCAAGGGGCTTAGCAACAGCAGATTCTTGAGTCCAAAAAACAACAGTTTTTTTTTTTTTTTTTGCCATCACAAATTCCCCGAACGGACAGAGCAGAAGTATTTTTTTATAACATGCAATCTTGGGACAGAGTGAAATCACGGTACTGAAACGGAAGAGATGGAACATCTATATTTGATGTTTGTTTCGGCATTATTTCAAGTTTTTATTTATTTATGTTTCTTATTCAGAATGTGTGTCTGTGGTTGCCAAAATTAAAAAGCAAGCATGGGAAGTGAAAAGTGCCAAACTTTTAATTTGAACCCAGGTCTATGTTTTCAAAAGCAGAGGTATTGATATAATGCATATAATAGAACATTGTTGTACTACAAACATTTTGGCATCGACTGCTTTCATGCTAATAATTAGCCTTTGTGTGGCACAGGCAGGAGTCAGCGGCCTGACCAGTCTGCTGGAATTCAACGACAACGGAACCAACCACAACATCTTCTTCGAGATCCTGGGGACCAATTACGGGGAGGACCGTGGCCGAGGTGTCCGCACGGTAAGGGGCTCTTCCTTCTCTTTCCTGTCCCCAGAACTCTACAAGAACTAGACAGGAAACTGCCTTCTCAAAACTGCACTAGTGTAATGGTTGCCGCTGTAATTTTTATCCGGTAAACAACGCCAATAGCTAACTGTTAGCTAGCTAAGTTAGCTGTCAGTGGCAACCAGATGTATAGTAGACATTAAACCTGTTGATAATACCATTGGTAGATCGATGCACATTTTAAAGATAATAACACATGCATACTTTAGAGAAGAATATTTGATTGACCTTGTCAGTGTCCTTGGCCATATTCCCAGTTTGAACATAGCCTACGTTCGTTCTGTAGGTTATTAGCCAGCTAACTTATGTTGCTACGTGGTTTGGAGACCAAACTGAAGCCCTCTGGCTAGGCCTCATTATGTGATGAATCTGTGACACTACATTGGTCGTAGCTTAGACCTATTACAAATCTTATCAGTTTGGTTCTTAAGCAATCAGAGATCAGTGCGCCTAGTCAGTGCAATCCGCTCACTGATTTTTGATCACGTTTTTTTTTTTTTTTTTTGCCTAGAAATATTTGTTGATCCAGGAAACATGTTATTTCCAGCTTCTATTTATCACCACAGTGGGAGCTTTTGGCACCTAATTCACTGTCCGAACGCTGCAGAGATCTTCCTCTCAGGCTCCTGCATCGTGCATGGACTGCAATTATGCTAATTTACGACCTGAAACGCCTCTAATTGATAATCATAGCTGCCTAATGAATTCCATCACCCTCCCTCTGAGAGCGACGCGGTGCGTCAGCGTGCACTGCTCTGCTCTCCTCCGCTTTGCTTATTTATCTTATTTTGGTCAACAGTCGAGGGGAGCGGTATCTCAGGACAGGCTCCCCCGAGCACAGCGCGATAATTCATCTATTCTGCGGCATCTCATTTGCCGTTAATTACTTTATTTATACGCGCGTGTGAATTCGCACTCGCTCGGGTTTCGTTTTTTAAATTCGTTTTCGCGCCTTCCCGTCAGAATGGTGGACCGATTAGCCGCTAAACCGCGTGTTTTAGGACTTCGATGCGCGCGGAGCGGAATAGGGGAAGCCTTCACCTGCGGTTTAAGTCGTGAACGTGAGATCTGCTGCAGATCTCGGCGGTTTTCAAAGAGGAACTTCCCGGTTACCCAAGAGCACTCGGGACAGCTCCGGGTCGCACACTGAGGATTGTGGGTAAGAGCGAAGCCCCTCCCCTTGAACTCTTGACGTAAGGGGAGTGCGTTGGTCGCTCTCTCGATAACTAACACTACATCAGCCTGTGAAGACTCCTCCGGAGGGGCTTCGCTGCAGATTACAAATTAAATTGTCAGATCTCATTAGGGATAATGGCCTTAGACAAACATAACACACCATGCTTCCAAAGATGAAATTAATCTTTAAGTACAAAGTAATTACATTAGCCCGCATTCCCTAATCAGAGCAGATAATTACTTCTGAAAGAATTAAATACTTATTATGCCACTGCCCCAGTACCGTAACTACACATCCCAGTGGCTCGTGGAAAGCGGTTCTTATGTTTCCCTCAGTACGCACTCAAACACACTCTGTCATAAATTTTATTGTTTAGTTCTGAATAAGTGCCCGACCATTAGGCTATGTAAGTGCCATCTCACCCACAGTAACTTTTATTGCCGTTAAAGGACAGCATAGCTAAATACGTAGCTCTGCTCTGATAACACGCTAGTTAGTTAGCCGAGCAACTGGTGGCGGGCTTGACTGTTGGCCGATGACCGTGTGAAACCGTATGCAGAGGATGATATTGATTTGCCAGACTGAAATTTTCATTTTTTCAGTTCCAGTTTATGACCTGTTGGGGATCAGTTGATGAGTATTTTTCTTTGTAAAATGATTTATTTCTACGATATGTGTCGGCCTCAGTATCCCATTTCTTGAAAAATAACTCAATATTAACCCATTTAAACCAAGGTGTCCTGCTGTGAATGAACTCAAATCTTATGATGTATACAATATATTACTGTTTGTTCCGCACTTAATTGGCATGAACAAAAAAAATGTATTTTTTATTTTATTTTGTCAAATTAGTTTTATGCTACTGGCTGTTGGTTTTAAAATGCTTCTAGCGATCAACCTTCACTAGCCTTCTTGCGGGAGTATTCAGGGACACAAATCTTGGTATACGGTGGAGCGTAAATAAAAATGACAACCGGCTCCCGTGGAAACACACTGTGAGTGGCATTGTGAGTACCGCCGCAGCAGCCGTGATAATAAGAACATTGCGTGGAAACGCTGAGCTCTCTCGCTCAACGGACCGCTTGAAAGCCTCTTCGATGGGCGTTGGCGGTGAGAGGGGGGGAGGCGACGTACGTACAGTCCGTCAGTCAGTCAGTTGGGGGAAACTGAAACGCGGGAATTCGATTTTTCTTGGGCCTTAAAAGCTATTGACCCGCCCTGTCCCCGTGTCAGGATACAACAAGCTAAAAAAAAAGCGAAACTCAAAAAACAAATGATCTGTTCATATGACTGGCTGCATTAATCAGCTCGGCTGAAAGCGTTCCCGTCGCGCACTTTCGGATTTTAAGCAGGCGCTGGGCGTGTGGAGGGCGGGTGGGCGGGGCTGGTGGGCGATCGTGATCGATGGGGTTGAAGTGTGTGATTCAGTGGAGCCCCCGTGCTGGATTGATCAGCTTCATCCTGTTTGGACGTGTCGCGCGCGCGCGGGGGGGGGAAACGGTCCCTCACCTTGCATTCAGCGCGAGGTTCCCTCTCCACCGCGGTCCCCTGCGTGTCTGAGGACGAGCTCTGTGCGCGCGATATCATTTTAAATCCGTTTGTTTTTCCTCTGAGGTCCATTTCAGGTTATTTCAGTTTTGCCCTGGGGCGTGAGGTCGGGGAGACTTTTACATGCATATAATTATGGCCATTTGTATTTCTTTCATTTTCTGTGGAGCTGAATTTGCATGCCTTTGTTCTTACATTCATTCCCTGGCACCGGCTGTTAGAATAATTGACACAGCGGTGACCTCAGCTCGTCCGCTCGATAGGCCCTGCTTTTCTCCTTTTGCTGACACACACACACACACACACACACACACACACAAGGGTACCCATATGTGTGTACTCACATACACACACACACACACATGATTACCCATATGTGCATACTCACACACACGCACGCATGCATGCACGCACGCACGCACGCACGCACGCTCACACACACACGGGTACACACAAGCGCACACACACACACACACACATGGGTACACACACGCGCACACACACGCACACACACGGGTACCCATATGTGTACACACAAGCGCACACACACACGGGTACCCATATGTGTATACACAAGCGCACACACACACACACACACACGGGTACCCATATGTGTACAACACACAAGCGCACACACGCACACACACACACACACACACACGGGTACCCATATGTGTACACACACACACACACACACACGGGTACCCATATGTGTACACACAAGCGCATACCCACGCACACAAACATCCAAATTCATGATAATGGTCCGGAATAATCTATCATAATAATTATTACCACCATGCAAGAATTAGTTTTCCAGTCCATTAATTTCTGTGGCGACATGCCGTTTGCTTCTCTATACATCAACAATTTAAAAGCTTCACTGAACCGGGTAGAGGACACCACTCTCTACTTTGGGATTGCTTGGCGAACCGTCGAAAGACCTCTATTAATTACCTCAGGGTCTGAGCTAATTTGCCGCAGGTGCAAACAGGATATTAATTAGGTTTTAATGAGCGGGACCGTGCCACGAGGACTGGCGAGCCCCGTGGCCCCGCGATTGGTCAGCCTTCAAAGAGGGGGCGGGCCTTGGGATGGAATGAGAGACGCAGTAAAGGTCAGTCCTTGCTGCACAGCTGGGTACAGCGGTGGGTGGCCTTTGCGTGGGATCAAAGGCTGGGATTTGGTCATGAACCCACGTATCCAACACATTCGGGACAGGACACACGTCAGACAGGAACAGTAAAGTTAACCGTGTACGATGAAAAATAAGCGCAGTAGCTTAAAATGTCGAACATATACAGTAAAACATTTTTGAGACATTTAAAAAATATGCAGAGTTATTAAACATAAACTTGATAAAAAATCATTTTTAAAAATACATATTTCATAAATTTCTCCATTTAAGTCCGTTTTGTCGGCGACGGGTGCGGCATTGTCCGGGGGTGCGATGTTTAAACCCCGTTCTTCAGAGTCTGGCATTCGAAGCAGTTCCTTATCTCCTCAGCCGAATTTCTGACATCAGTCACTTTCCCCGGACGTCCCGTTCGCCGGAATCGTGAGATATCCGACGTTCGGGTCGCCCCTTTTCTCCAAAAAAAAAAAAAAAAAAAAAGTGCTTTCGGATTTGCTCTCGAAGTGGAGCTCAGCTCTGCCGGGACTCTTCATCATGAAAGGCTGGGTAAAAATGTGGGCTAAGGGAATTTGAAAGGAGGCTACGGTCCCTTTCATTCGAAAGTGATTTTGTCCTTTTTGGGGACCTTCCCCCGCGTCCTCATTGTGCCGGCATTGTCGGCTGAAATGTTTTATGCAGCGGGGAGAATTAATGCATTGTCGTCCAAGTGATGTCGGATAATCCAGCATTTTGGATGTAGCGGGGACTGATAGGCAGGGTCATTCAGTACTGTGGTGAGGTGCGTTACTCTGTGTGAATAGGGGAAATCGAAGCTTTGCCTCGGTGCAGAGCTCATTATAGACGCGGGCCACCGTGTGGAGGTGGAGGTGGAGGTTGATATTGGCCTCATTGTGGAGCTCAGTATAGACACGGGCCTTAGTGTGGAGGTGGATGCTGATGGTAGGCCTTCTTGTGCAGCTGAATATGGACGTGGGCCTCAGTGTGGAGGTGGACATTGATTTTTTTTTTTTTTTTTTTTTAATTTTTTGTGGAGCTGAATATGGACATGGGCCTCTGTGTGAAGCTTAACATAGAGATGGGCCTCAGTGTGCAGCTGGAGGTAGACGTGGACCTCAGTGTGGGGATCTGAATATAGACTGGGGGGGCCTTGACGCAGAGGTGGAGATATGTATCGGGCCCATTGTGGAGCTGGAGATATATATAAATATAGGGCCCAGTGTGGAGCTGGTGACAGTGCCTAGGCCTCAGTATTGAGCTTGAGAGGGGGACATGTTATACAGAATGGAGCTTCAGGCAGACATGTATCTGGGGATGACCCTGGAGGTGAGGAGCCAGCAGAGGCTCAGTCAGCCTGTGTGTAGTCAAGTCCTCTCATCATCCGTGAGCTTTTGGACGTGTGGGAGACGGAGGGGGTGCTGTGAGGTGTGAATAAAAGGCTCCGTTTTGCCTGTGCGTGGAGGACGGACGGCGTGAGGGGAGAGAGAGAGAGAGGGATGGATGGATGGATGGATGGATGCTGGGACAGAATGGCAGAAGTGGCTCCACTGGGCCAAAGAGCCTTTTTCCTCCCCGGATTTAATTGTCGTCTGGAGAACGCGGTGTCACAGGAACCCTTTTTAAATAAATGTAGCGCATAAATGTTTCCCCGCGCCGCTCCAAGTGAAGGTTGTAAGAGTCTGTTAAATACGTGAAAGCCAGTCGGCGGAAAGGAGACCCCCCCCCCCCCCCCCCCCCCCCCCGCCCCCAGGGGGGGGTAAAGATCCCCATTTCCCCCCAATTTTCCATTCCATTAGGTAGATTCGGATGTTCTTTTATAGAAGCTATCTTTTTGCCTTTAGGGAAGGCGGGGGGGGAGAGAGAGGGAGAGAGACTCATTGATTTGTCCTGCTTCAGAGCCTCTCTTAGCACTTCTCCCAGACAACTCCCAGCAGAGCTCCCACCTGTTAAACGTCTCGCGCACTTCATTTTCAGCTACAGACTACTGTCAATTTTCTTTGGGGTCAGGAAGACATTTTTCTTCGGTGGATGTGACACAGATGTTATTAAAATGTTGTTAAAAGCAGCCGGGGGGGGTGGGGGGGGGGGATGAGGGAGACTGGACAGAGGCACAGGAGAAAAAGCAGCCGTGTTACTGGCGGGACTATGGCCTTGCCTTTTTTGTCCCATGTCGCCCCCTGTACCCAACAGCTCTCTCTGGCTCTTGGGCTCATTTTTGGAAGTCGGTCTGCAAGGCAGCCAGAGCATAAGGGAGGGAAGTGTGTCTGTCTGTTTTCTGAAGCTTCCACCTCAGGATTATGATACTCGGTGGTGCAGTGGTTTATCATGTACCGGTCATTTACACTTCCACGCATTGGCCTCTTTATCAGAGTAGACAATGACTGGGGATAAATTGGCAAGTTTTGTTTGTTGTTTTATTTATTTATTTATTTATTTTTTTCAGAATCGGACGTCAAAGCTTTGAGCTGGAGTGATGCTTTGTGAAAGCCAGGTGTTTTGGTACCTAGGTTACAGTATAAATCATGTTACGTGGGTTATTATTGGCTGTCATCTCAGCGGTCTGTGAGACGCAAGCCGCTATAGGCTGCTACAGTAAGCAGTCAAATCTCCCTTGCCTGTAGAGAACGTGGGATACCCTGCTCGCCAAAATCCAACAGTGCTTGGAATGAAAACCCTCTCTCCTCCCCCCCCCCCAAAATCCCCCCACTCTGTGGTTCACCCAGAGTCAGACAGATTCAGCAATTCCCCTCTGGGACCCCGAAGACAGCAGAACTCAGCGCGATATTTCTGAAGATATCGCCCGACAAACAAAAGGCAAACACTATAAATAAATATCAGAAAGCTTCCCAGACGAGCGCTTGGAAGCGGCTTTCACGCAGCTGGAGACGACGTTCCCTTTGTGGAGTTCTCTGTGTTTTATTCAGTGGAGTCACATCAGAGCACTTAATTATTTAGAGGAACGTAATGTTATGGCGTCTTAAGGCTCGTCTGAAGGCTCACACCTTGCCTTTGCAGTATTTCGCTCATAATCCACCTCATTAATCTTACAAGTAAGGTCAGTCCTTGGATGTACAGTAACACACACACACGCTCACACATCACACATGCAGTATGAGCTCCATGATGTTTGGAACAGAGGCTTTTTTTTTCCTTGATTTGACTCCGCAGTTTTAGATTTGTAGTCGAGCAGTTCATACTTGGTTAAAGTGCAGATTCTCAGCTTTTATGAAACGGTATTGTTATCCGTTTCGGTTTCACCATATAGAGATTACAGCTATTTGTGCATCTCCCCCCCCCCCCCCCATTTCAGGGCACCATAATGTAAATCTAACATTGTACAGTATATATACAGTATAAAATCCTTTGTTTTATTTACTTTCTAGTGAAAACAGTCAGGTTATTTATTTTTATTTTTCAGGGCTACCAAATGACGTAGCAAACATATGCTTAACACGAAATTACACAAAAACCTCCACAACTAAGTACAATATCAAATCTTCACTTAACATTGAGTTGTCTTCTCACACTGGAAGAATTGACAGAGGCACCCGTGGATTTCTTCACATCTGAAGCTAGAGAGGAGCTTGATTTTTTCTTAAAGATAAAATCTTTAAGTGCTGTCTTTGTGATGCTGATAGTTTCGGTGGTCAGCCTGTTCTTGTACGGTTGTTAGGAGTCCAATTTTCTCTGTATCTCGCAATAATCTTTTGAACTCCATTTTTTTGGAAACTCCTGTTTTTTTTTCCATTCGTTTTCCTTTGACTATCACCTTACACGTACACAGCTGAATTATCTTTTATTTAATCTCACCATAAATATCTCCGTTAGCCATTCTAGATGTACATGAAAAAGAAATCTGCAAGGCGGGTGAGGTATGTGGACAGGAACACAATCTTTTGTTGTTTTGGCTCTGTGCTCCACCACATTATTTAAATATCGGGCTGAAAACCTTACACGGTTCTTCCAATATGGGATTAAATTAAAGCCGGTAGTCTGCACTATAACCTCATAGTCACTGTTTCATTTCAAATCCAAAGTCTTGGACCACAGAACCAAAAACAGCAAAAATTGTGTCTCGTCCCAATACTTTTGCATTTAAGCGTATGCCACACGTGTGTGTGGCTCAATGTACCTGGGGCCAAAACGAATGCTCCAGACAGCTGTTCAAGGAGAAGTGATATTTGTTATTATTTAGATGATTTGGACCAGTAAGATTCACATCCACATTAAATAACCATTTAAAAAAAAAAGCCAAGACATATTTTAGGTCCAAGGAAAATGATAAATCACTGCTAGCAATCAGATATCGATGGGATTGACTCATTAACTCTTTTCCTGTTATGGATGCCAAAAGGCACATCCGCTGGGCTGTGCTCCAACTGGGAAAAAATATTTTTAAAATTAATATTCGGAATACTTGTTGAAACAGTGATTGGCTATTGAATGCAATGTTCTGGGTAATTACAAAACTGAAAAATGGGTATTTTGACACGTTCAAGAACTCTCCATTAGTCTGCAATTGCAGAGAAAGACACTTGAGCGTTGTTTCTAAATTTCTTTTGTCGTACGTTCACCGAGCTCCATGATGTTTGGAGCATCGTGGGCTGAGTGACCTCCGACTCAGTGCTGTCAGTGCAGCCCGGGTGCACACGTGCTGTAAATCTGGAGAGCCATACTTCACACGCACGCTTTCCCTCCACACAGCCCCACATACGAGCTGGTTAAAAAAAAAAAAATCAGTTTGCCTTCTCTGGTACTGCAAACTTTATAAAGAATGTTTCGTCCTATAAAAAAAAAGCGCATTTAGTAACCTTAAGCTGGCGAGGTTTCGTTGTTATTACTATGCAAGCGATTTACGTGGTGTTCATCCGCACAGATTTGTGAAGATAATTGCTGTGAGTACGAAATAGAATCATACAGTTTCATACGGTGCTACTTTTTAAAGTGTTTTTGGTCATTATTCGCAACACAGTTTGGCCCCGTTGGTGAAATATCAGGAGGCAGACATTGTGGGTACTGGAATATGGAAATATGCCTGCTTAGAGTGGTTAGCAGTTCAAAAGAAGCAGCATTTCAGAAGAAAAAATGGTTCCTTCCTGTTTAGGTAGAATAACTGTTAGTACGTTTACAGGTGCAGCAAAGAGATAGACCACGGATGTCATTTCGGACCGAGACTGTTTAAAGAGCGTTGAATTCGTAAGTTTAAAGGTATGAAAAATGTTTGCCTAAAACAGTGTTTGCGTGTGATGGGAAGGGGCAACATAGCTCAGTAGGTAAGAGCGATTGTCTGGCAGTCGGAGGGTTGCCGGTTCAAACCCCGCCCTGGGCGTGTCGAAGTGTCCTTGAGCAAGACACCTAACCCCTAACTGCTCTGGTGAATGAGAGGCATCAATTGTAAAGTGCTTTGGATAAAAGCACTATATAAATGCAGTCCATTTACCAAGGGTGGTTTGTGATTCCTCCCCCAGGAAATGTTTTTGCATTTGTGGAATTAATTTACTTCAGTTTCTGCAAAGTGCACACTTTAACACTGCAAGGAAAACCGTCACGAAAGCAGTTCCTCGTTTATGTGCACCGTATGTTTTGTAGAACTCTTGAGCATCCATTGCTCTAGATGTGAGTTATTCATTTAATAGGAATGGGATTTTCATTTTGTTTTCCTTAACAGCCGAAATAATCATATTTAAGAAAAAAGGTGCTTGAGAATGTTCGCTTGTTTATTTAGAAAAGGGGGCCTTTGTGAAATTGGCACAGGTGAGTGCCAGGGTTTACCCAGGGTCAGGCAGAGGGGGTAGAGGAATTGAAGTTGCTCTGAGCTGCGCTCAGCTAGACAGGTGAGTAAGGGATCGTTTCTGGAGCCTTGGCGTGCATGACTCCGCCCCCAAACAGCGGGGAAAGAGGGGATGATGGGAACGTTGGAACATAAATCTAAATCTATCTCGAGAAGGTGCGCAGTCTAGCCTGGGTCACTGAACCCTGCTGACACTCCCGTGTTTTACATACGCCAGACCCATGTTCCCGTTCGCCTGTGAAAAGCCACAGACCCAGGCGTGTGAATCCCCCCCCACCGTGTTTCAGTGGGTGATGCATTTCTCCAGTCCCCCTCGTGCAGGATGAAAGCGGGTGATGCATTTCTCTAGTCCCCCTCGTGCAGGATGAAAGCGGGTGATGCATTTCTCTAGTCCCCCTCGTGCAGGATGAAAGCGGGTGATGCGTTTCTCTAGTCCCCCTCGTGCAGGATGAAAGCGGGTGATGCATTTCTCTAGTCCCCCTCGTGCAGGATGAAAGCGGGTGATGCGTTTCTCTAGTCCCCCTCGTGCAGGATGAAAGCGGGTGATGCATTTCTCTAGTCCCCCTCGTGCAGGATGAAAGCGGGTGATGCGTTTCTCTAGTCCCCCTCGTGCAGGATGAAAGCGGGTGATGCATTTCTCTAGTCCCCCTCGTGCAGGATGAAAGCGGGTGATGCATTTCTCTAGTCCCCCTCGTGCAGGATGAAAGCGGGTGATGCATTTCTCTAGTCCCCCTCGTGCAGGATGAAAGCGGGTGATGCATTTCTCTAGTCCCGCTCGTGCAGGATGAAAGCGGGTGATGCATTTCTCCAGTCCCCCTCGTGCAGGATGAAAGCGGGTGATGCATTTCTCTAGTCCCCCTCGTGCAGGAAGAAAGCGGGTGATGCATTTCTCTAGTCCCCCTCGTGCAGGATGAAAGCGGGTGATGCATTTCTCTAGTCCCCCTCGTGCAGGATGAAAGCGGGTGATGCATTTCTCTAGTCCCCCTCGTGCAGGATGAAAGCGGGTGATGCATTTCTCCAGTCCCCCTCGTGCAGGATGAAAGCGGGTGATGCATTTCTCTAGTCCCCCTCGTGCAGGATGAAAGCGGGTGATGCATTTCTCTAGTCCCCCTCGTGCAGGATGAAAGCGGGTGATGCGTTTCTCTAGTCCCCCTCGTGCAGGATGAAAGCGGGTGATGCATTTCTCTAGTCCCCCTCGTGCAGGATGAAAGCGGGTGATGCATTTCTCTAGTCCCCCTCGTGCAGGATGAAAGCGGGTGATGCATTTCTCTAGTCCCCCTCGTGCAGGATGAAAGCGGGTGATGCGTTTCTCTAGTCCCCCTCGTGCAGGATGAAAGCGGGTGATGCATTTCTCCAGTCCCCCTCGTGCAGGATGAAAGCGGGTGATGCATTTCTCCAGTCCCCCTCGTGCAGGATGAAAGCGGGTGATGCATTTCTCTAGTCCCCCTCGTGCAGGATGAAAGCGGGTGATGCATTTCTCTAGTCCCCCTCGTGCAGGATGAAAGCGGGTGATGCATTTCTCCAGTCCCCCTCGTGCAGGATGAAAGCTTTCGCGTGTTCAGACCCGGCCGCCGGTCGAAACTCATTCTGTCCTGCCGGGTCGTTTCAGTGGCTCCGCTCCGGCGAACACTCTCAAGCATTTTGTTCTTTTTTTATTTTTTATTTCCAATTTTATTTATTTATTTTTGACCTATTCATTTATTTATGATGTTTTTTTTTTTTGTTTGTACATGTTGGCCAGTGGAACCAGAAGAAATAACTGTTGTGGGGGGGGGGGGGGGGTTACTCAGCGCCCTGCGAGAGGCTGGCCAGCGCAGTCGGGCATCTGCGTCGGGCGCGGGGTCTATTTTTATTTATCGATCTTTGTTTTTAGTTTTATCGGTGTGCATATACTCGCTTTTGGCCAAAACCGCACATAGTGGAAGGCGGTTCTGTTTAGAGAGCTCCCACGTCAGTTGTGTGGCGATAATTAACGTCGCCACCTAGTGGCCGAGGGATGCCTGGACGCTTTGCCTTTGAGAAATGGTTTTGTTCAAATCAACAGTTTGGAGTTATGCTGACAGCGCTCTCGGCCTGCTTTGGGAGAAACAGTAAAGCGGCGTTTGGTATTCCGTCTCGGCGCAAAACGGCACGAGGCGGATCTGGGTAATGGCGTTTTCCTGAGTGGGTTTCCATGGTTGCGTAATCTGAGAGAAATGGATGCTGTCACTCATTGGCCAGTTGTAGCTGCGTGGGGAGCGTCATGCGCTAAGGTGATCATGACAGTGAGACAGATCTCATCGGGCAACCCTCCCCCCCACCCCTCCCCACCCCTCAAGCATCACGAGATCCACAAGCCCACCACAACCGTTCCCTCCCCCGCCGCTGCCCGTTTTCTCATACCCCCCCCCCCCCCCCATTACGGCGTGTAAAACCAGGATTACACCTTCCTGTTCCCACGCCTCGCCTCGCTCCCCCCCCCCCGCCTCGCGGATCAGTGCGTCTCCTGTTCCCAGGGTGTCCTCCTCCTCTCCATTGACGGTCTCTTTCCCCGCATTTTTCTCGCATCGTTCCACCGCACGGCCGCCACCACCACCGCCGCCGTCGCCGGGGAGACGTATGGGCGGAGCTTCTCCAGCCCTTCCCGCCCTTCCTCCCTTGCGCGCCATGACGGACTCCTCCGACGTATCGCCTTTCACGAGATGTTGCAGAACACGACAAACGCAGAAGTGCTGCGGCGTTTGAGAATAGTGTGTGCTCTGTGCGGGAAAGAGGAGGGGTGGGGGGGGGGGTATTGGGGGGGGTTCCATTTTGAAGTGGTATTTCATCTCAGACAGTCAGTGAAGGGTGTAAGGAATCTCCCGGAGCAGAATTCTTCAAAGGGACGTCGCTGCTCTCCCTGTTCTCCGGTGGAAGGGGCTCCGACATGCACCCCAGGGGCCAGTTTTTCCAATGAGGCCAAACGTGCGCAACACCAGTAGACCGCTCCCCCCCCCCCCCCCACACACACATACTCCAGCACGGAGCCCTGGGACACAGCGCCCCCGTGTGGCCGGGCATGTTAATGAACCGCGTCGTGCAAAAATACATTAACACCTATGGCATCCCTCTGATTATGCCTGGTATATTTATACCGAGTATTCTGTTTGGTTATATATTCCGATACTCCTCTTCTGTTAATGTATTATTCATACATCGCAGAGAGATTTTCTGTGTAGGAGTGCTTCCTATATATATTGAGAACGGTTGCCCTGCTTAAGACCTGCCTCTTGGGTCAATTAAACAGCAGAATAATTTCAGGGATGCTGGCCTTGCGGGAGATTTTGGTTCCCCTCGGGGCGGGGTAGGGTAGGGTGTTGGGGAAACGGAGACGGGCAGCGCACACCGCAACATCTCGGAGGAAGAGCACTTAACAGCCCCGGGTTTTAAAATATTAAGAGGTACAGTTTCAGTCGACAAGCAGGCGATCCACTGCCATCTTCTTTCTGCGCTCTGTGCTCTGTGCTCTGTGCTCTGTGCTCTGCGCTCTGTGCTCTGTGCTCTGTGCTCTGTGCTCTGCGCTCTGTGCTCTATGCTCTGTGCTCTGTGCTCTGTGCTCTGCTTCCTCCGGCTCCTCACAGAAGCTTCCGGACCTTTTCCACAAACGCGGTGCAGTTTCGTTACCGTTACCTGCCCTGTCCCCCCTGACCCCCCCTGACCCCAACCCACCCCGACCCCACCCCATCCCCCCGATTTCACACGCCACCCACACATGTTTTTTTGGTTTTAATTATTCACACTAGGAAAGCACACGAACAGAGAGACACTACAGCAGCTACCTGCCGCTTGTGCTGTTGAGTGGAATAAAGAACCCCTAAGAGGCTTATGGTTCTCTCATCTAGTACTAATCATCAACTGAAACGATAAACGATGCAGTGATAAATAAACGATAAGCAATAAACACACGTTCCTCTCTCATCCCAGCAACATTCTTTTCCCCCAAACTGTTTCAACCGCCTTTCTGGGGAAAACAAAGAGAATTTGTGGAGCAGGAGGAGTGAAATTTCCCTGGTGAAGGTGTAACACACCCCTGCACACATACACACATGCCCACTCATGCACACACTCACACACACAGACACACACAGACACACACATTGATGTTACTGTTGGATTTGACTGCATATTCCTGCTCTCCATACCTTTGTAAACATTATCTAAACCATCCTCTGCTGATGTCTCATCGCTGCCTTCAAATATAACTTCTCTAAACCCCCAGTTATGACTGTGTCTCCTTTCTAAAGGTTGCGGTGTTAGAAAAAAATATTTAATTTGCCTTCCTTCGCACAAATTTTTATTCATGTGCACGCCACTGTAAAAGATCACATGTGCCTGGGTCAATAATTTCAATAATTTTCAGAAATGTGGTCAGGTTAAATTTAATTCCCACAGAATGGAAACTTAATTTAATTTCTTTCCACTTGCCATTAATTAGATTTATTTAAAATTAAAAAGCGTTCTTTGTGAAATATATCTTGGCTAATTGGGGCAGTTTTGTTAGTCAGTATAATTACACCTCAGCATTTTAATTTCCAAGCGTATTTGATCAAATGGGAAAAAACTGCCCATTAACCATAATCCTCTGACCTTGCTTTGTAGCAAGAAATCTTTCATAAAATAGTCCCTGTGTTTGTGGATGATACAAGTACAGCACTGTTCAAGTAGAAACTATTTAATAGTAATTAGAAAGTGGAAACTATTTACTGATTATTGCACTTTTATGTGTACTGATTCATGAATACCTATATTATTGACATAGATTCTGTTCTATTCTGTATCATTTCCCTTTTTTGCCATACTTGTATATTCACTATTGATATACCTGGTCTAGCTTCTGTTATCACCAGTGTAGGTCATTGTACATACGTGCATTTGCAAACACGCTGTGGTAGTTTCTTTCCAAGAAGAAATGCAGTTTTGATTTATGAATATAGGAGGTGATGTAAGGAATGTGTGTCCTACCATTTTGTTCAGAACCTTTGAGCCACACGTAATACTTCTGCACATTTTTTTTTGTGAGATTGTGTTGCATACCCCAAGGACATGATGACATAACCAATGGCACCTTGCAAAGATCATTTCTGAAGCATTTAAATATGACAAGGTTTTTTTTTTTTTTAAGGCAGACTAGGTAGGTTGCGAGACTGAACGAACAGCATCTTTTTTCTTCTTTCTCCTTGAGTTACAAAATGCACACACACGCCCACTCGCATGCATTCACAAGCACAGACATGGACACGCGTCAAAGAAAACTTTATTAAAAAGGTGTTATTAATAGCCGAACCACAGTATTAAAGGATTCTGTCGCTGTGTGTAGAACGCTGCATTGCCGAAAAGCAAGATAATCTGACACATTTTTATTCTAATTCTTTCTAATTCTCTGTATTAGACAGATTTAAGCACGGTGTTTCCAAGGGATGATAAAATTGTCCAGAGCGGTATTAGTTAGCCAGCAAATTGAGCCGACAAGTTCTTGAAGAAGCCTTAAAATTTGCATCAACGTCCATTAGAAATTCTCAGCTGCAGGGAAATTCTTTGGCAGAAGTTTTTTTTTTTTTTTTTTTTTTTTTTTTTTTGAAGAGAGGAAGTCCGAGGGTCTGGAAGCTGTTTATATGCTTTCCTCCTTTTTTTTTTAAACAAAGTGATCTTCACTTTGACCACTCTTCTTCCTGGTTCTTTTTTTATCGTGGTGTGGAGAAAGCATAAGATGACTTTGGTGAACTGACTGGTTCAGACTTTTTTTTAGATAATGGAAACTCAGTCCGACCAGAACAGTGGATGTGCATTGTAGCAGCACAGTAGATCGTTCAGTGTTCATTTGACATGCAGCATTCATGTGGTCTTGTTATCCTGGCTGAATTAGCACGGGCCATTTTACCGCGTGTTGCCAAGGAGTCTGACCCATTTGAAGTGGATGAAACGGCCCTGTGAGGAAGCAGACAGGAAAGGGGTAGGCCCAAATTCGTGATAAAACTGGCCGTATCTTTCGGTCTGGAATAGGACAGGTGAACGATGTGATGGGAGAGCAGCGTCTGCCTGGGGAATCAATCTTGCAGACAGGCGAACCCCTTACTGCCGCGAAATCCGTCAGCTCCGCGCCCATCCATCAGGGTACTTTCCCACCAAATAAAATTTATCACGGCTTTAAGTGTTTATCGCCAGAACAATGTAGCATACTGATGGGTTCAGGGAAGGGTTCAGCTCAAACCGTGAGTGACTCATTGGCTCGTAAAGACTTAGTCTTAACTAATGTGAACTTGCAGGGTTTTTTTTTTTTTTCCTTTTCCTTTTCCTTTTCAACCGAGAAACGCCGTGTGACCAAATGTAATCTGGGCCACCCCTTGACCTGGGGCTGCTTTTCCTGGTTTGGACTAGGCCCCTTAGTCCCAGTGAAGGCAAATTTTAATGCCATGGCATACAGTCGCATTCTAGATAATTCCGTACTTCCCCAACATTTTGTCATTTTGCCATGGAAGTGTGCATGTATATGGGCCGTGTGCAAATCAGGGCACTTCCCCACTGTTGAGTGTAGCTGTTGAGTGCACTGGATGAGGAGGGTGTTAAGTTGGTGAGCTGTTAAGTATAGTTCTCTGAATGTAGTGTACTTAAAAACCCCAGGATGATTGAGACTCATTTTAAGGGTTTTGCTGAGTATACATGGGGGAGCACACTTTTCAGGAATTGAATGATCGTTTTGGGTCCCATAAATATGACACGCAGCTCCACTTTAAAAAGGAGGAGCACATTTTCCTTCAATAACAACACTTCCCCAGTATGGCTGGAAAATAGTACGGAGGATATTTTCGCATACTGCTCATCACATACTATAACATACACACTAAGGAGTATGCAGTATGCTTAGTAGACAGTACAGTACATATCTTGAGGTCACACTAGTTAGGAGGCTGATTCAGACAGCAGACGTGGATTTGGTAGGATTGGGTAGGACTCCCAAAGTCACAAGCTTGTGGCTGTGAAAGCTGCCAACCAAAGAATCGGTCGGCCACGCCCTGAATGACGTAGAACGGCCTCACATTAACCTAACATCTGGGACGTTCTTAGAAACATTCAGTGTTTCAGCACCCCTGTAAAATAACGTTTTAAAGATACGATCTTAGCAGCGCCTTAACAGATTCCTCTACGGCAAATTCAGAAGAGTCTGCAGTGTCCTTTCTCATCTGCTGCTGCTCTGCTGGATCTGGGGAAGGCTGTAACAACGGTATCGTGCCTGCAGGAGGACATTTATGAGATGAATGACAGCTGGTGGAAGAGCAAAGAGAACGATATGGAAGCTCGGAACATATCGAACGACTTCAGGGGGCCAGAAACGGCGCTCTTAAACGACGATGTATACGAGGCCCCCAAAACCAACAGGCTCGCACCTGCTGAGAGGGTTCGCCGGTGCCAAAGTTCTCACAGACGAGAGGAACGTCGTTAATCCCTGGGACGGAGAGGGAGAGAGCTCTTACGCAAATTTACTGAGCCAAAAATGGGAGATGCACGTCAGGGCGTATTACAGGAGGACAAACAAGGGGCCTGATGCAAAAAGGGAAATGAGTTCGCCAGCGAGAGCGGGGAGGAAGACCTCGATGAAGCTGTCGAAGACGATCCGATATGGGGGAACCCCGGTCCTCGATGGAGTCCTCCCCCCCCCCCCCCCCCGGAACCGTCAAGAGATTGTGGCGGCGCGGACAAAATGGAGGGCTTCTGACCTGAAACGCAGGCCCCAGAACAACCTGGGATTGACCACCCCCCCCCCCCCCCCCGGACCTTACATCTTCAGATAAAAGAGGTGAAAGGGCTACATGGCCATAATGACCAAATTCGCATATCTCTCTGGCCAGATGACGGAAAGACCCACGCCAGATTTCTTCGTAACGACTTCGTAGTTTCCCTTTGACTGGATTACCACCCCAGGCATCGTGCTTCATTAGGTGCGGCTGAGCTGAGGGAGATGTTCTTTCTTCCCTTTTCGAGCTGATGTGACTCACCGGTCGACCGTTAATCAGAATGACGGTGTGAATGTGAACGGCTGAACGAGAGCTTCGGGCGCTAGCTAGCCACCGCTTCCGACGCTTCTTCGTTTCAGCGAGCCCTGGGTGGAGGAGGGGGAGGAGGGAAGTGCACGTCTCCACGTTCGAGCGCAAGCTGCAGCAGACACCCCTAACACGGTCTCGGGCCGGAGAGCTGGGGATGATGTAAGAGCTGGAAAACCAATCGATCCATTTTTTTTGGTCATCTTAATTTCGGCCAGAAGTCTTGTTTCAGAACTGCCGCAAAAAAAAGAACTCTTCGGGCGTGTATATATTCTGCTTCAGAATCCACTGGAAGGCAGATTGCTCGCTCTCTCTCTCTCGCTCTCTCCCTCTCTCGTTTGAGCTGACTGAGCCAGAATAAATGTTTTGGCAGTTTTGGGAGTTCTGCGCGACTGGTTTGATTGACGGCTGAAGCCGGGTCCATTTTAGAATATCAGTCGATGGTCGAAAATCTGTTATTTTAAAGGCACATCTGCCTCCTTTCATAGAACTCCGCGGGGTTTCCTTTCTGTGTTCCGTTTACCTGCCTATCGCATACAGCTGTCAGCATCGAGTCTTCGCGGTGGGCTGTGCGTATCGATTTCAGTCAACGAGAGCACTTGCTCTCTTGTCTCTCTCTCTCTGATTTTTGTAAAAGCAGACAAAAGTCTTGTCTTTGGTTGCCTGTCACTTCGCTTTGGTGCGAGATGCAGGCTAATTTCCCCAGCGCGTGAAGGGGGGGGGGGGGCTTGTGGGGGATATGCGCCACTGTGTCAGGCGGGGGGGAGACTCCGTGGGGGGGGGGGGGGGGGGGGGGGGGCGGTGGGGTGAGGCACACGCGTGACTGCGACAGACGGCTGTCACGAAAAAAACAGGAGCGTACCGCCAATCGCCCGAGGGGGCTCGGGGGGAAAAAACAGAACGAACAGAACATTTTTATTTATTTATTTTTGTTACCTTGTACGGTACAGTAGAGAACAGTGCCTCAGTGTTCCATGGACGTCCTGTGGAGAAGGTTTATCAGTGCGCTGTGAATAACGCAAAAACGAGTCGAGGCGTGGTGAGATTCGCCCCCCCCCCCCGTGCAGCAGGATGCCCGTCGGGGAAAGGCGGGGCTCAGCTCCGCCTCCTCCCGCTCGTACCTGTCACTCAGAGGGAATTAGATGACCTGCAGCAGCACTGCGAGGGCCTCAGAACTCAGCTCAGTGTTCTCCGGAATCATCCGCGGCATCAAAAGCCGTTTCTATCCTCTTTGATTCCAATCCTTCTCTCTCTCCCCCCCCCCCCCCCCCACCGCCCCCAACTCGCCCCCCTCCCCCCTCCCCCCAGTCCAGTGTAAAATTACCAAATTACTTTTGAGAGGCTGCAGGTTTTCTCTCTCCCCCCCGTCCCCCGTCTATCTCTGCAGGTGTGATGTGACCTATTTAGAGGTGATGGGGAGGAAAATGGGGTGTGAATATGCTCTCTGCAGCAGGACCGCTGTCGCCCGGCTTCTTAAAAAGAACTCCGCTCCTCGCCTCTCCTCGCCTCCCGCGCGCGCTCCTCCCTGGCTGCGAAGGGGCGGTGCCGACGCGCGTCAGGACGTTGGGGCTCAGACGCGAGTCGATGAATTCGCTCGCTTTCAGAATGTGCATTGTGGCGCGTTCCTGGAGGGCGGGGATCGCAGCGCGGCGTTTCGGCGCGCGCGGTAATCACCCGCTCTCGCGGTGACGTCTCTTCCGTACGACTGCGCGCCCCGCGACCCGCGGCGGCCGGCTCGGGTGCAGAGACCCGGCCGGCAGCTCGGCTGGCGGTAGACGGAACAGGGCGAATTCGCGCGGTTCTGAGGAATGCGATTCGCCGCGGCTCGGGGAGCAGCTGAGGGCCTTCTGATTGGCCGAAAAGAGAGAAAACTGCAGCGGCGGCGCTGCCACGCCCCTTCGGCCCGACTCGACTCAGCCATTCCTCTTTCGCCTCTCTTGCTTTATTTCCCTCTTTGGGGAAATTTTCTTTGGCCGTGTCACCTAGGCAACATCAAGCCCAATACACAGAGGCACAGCATAATGTGCAGGAGCCAGGACTGCGGACCGGCCCGGCCCGGGACCGGGGGGTCCTGGAACATTAGTTCAATTTAAAAAGCAGATTGATTGATTGACGATAAATAACAGGTAGCAGAGGGAGGAAATGAAACAATGTTGTACCGAGTCCCATGGCAGGGGTGTTGGGACAACACCGTTTTTTGATTAAATCGGTACGCCCTAGGCCCCGGGCTGAAGATTCGAGGTCAGAAGATCTGTGGTAGCGTGGCTGTTTTACCTTGTACTCGCGGCAAATCGACGCACGGGGCGTCGCGATCCCCAGGAAGTGCGCCTCCCCCCGAGGGCGCGCGTCGTTTATCGCGACTTTCCCTGGCCGGTTTTGGCGCTGACGTTGACCTTTGACCTTGCTGGAACATCAGTAAGCTGGAAGTGCCTCGGTCGCTGAACGATCCTGCCTAATGCGCCTCGAACAGTCACCTCTCTCTCTCTCTCTCTCTCTCTCTCTCTCTCAAAGTCGTTAAGCTTTCCAGCCGTAATTACAGCCGAACAGGGCCCGTCTGCCGTTTCTTACACGCGGGCGTCCGTGCGCTACGATGCTATTTGCTTAATTAATGGCTGAGCCGCACATTCGCGGAGCTGTAAGCGCTTTGTGTTTACGCGCCGGTCCTCTTTCCCCAGGCAATGCGTCCATTTCACCGCCGTCCGGGGGAGATACTGCGGTCTGGGGTCAGCGAGCATTTTGCCGTTATGTCTGTAGTGCGTTACAGCACGCGGCAGCGCCCCCTAGCGGCGGTGCACAGTACTGACGCAGCTCTCTCAGGCCCGTTTGCTGTGTGCTAGAGTGTTAAAGCTCTGCGCTGCATCTGCACAGGCAGCTCAGACTGCGACATGAGAGAGAGAGAGAGAGGGAGAGAGAGTGGGAGAGGGAGAGAGAGAGAGAGAGAGAGAGAGAGAGAGGGAGGGAGGGAGAGAGAGAGAGAGAGAGAGGGGAAAGAGAGAGAGAGAGAGAGGGAGAGGGAGAAGCTAGAGCGAGAGAGGGATAGAAAGAGAGAGGAAGAGAGAGAGGGAGAGAGGGAATGTAACTCGTCCCGCATTAGCGAAGCCAGTCCCGCCGAAGCAGCGTGCGGAGTCCAAACCGTGTGGCGGTACGGGGTCCACTCAGGTCCCAGAACCAGCGCCGCTGCATCCAGGAAAATGGCCGCTTTCACAGACCAGAGGATGACACTCTGAAAGCTTTTTTTTTTTTTCCATCTGGATGAAAAGCTGAAATGTCAGGAGGGGATGGTGGTACATGGAACAAAAGAGATGGTCTGCGCGCAGAGAAGCATTATGGGATACTAATGGCGCCATTCCAGTGTCAGCCTGAGCTCCTCATTTCATTGGTGGGAAATGAGCCCTTATCTGTCCCTTTGAAGATAAGGACATCCACTATACGTCCATCGGATGCTCTGGGAAATGTTTTTTTTTTTTTTTTGCTGCCGCCGCCGCAGCAACGTTCAGAAAGGATGTTCACCTCACCTGTCACGGCGAGTAACTGGGGGGTCGGGGGACGGGGGGGGGGACGGGGGGGTGCCGCAACTGAAATTCCGCTCACGAAGTTGATTAAAGAAAGAGGCCACTTTCTTCTCCTGGAATCGTGCTTCTCCCTCAAATGGCTGGAATTCGCGCATAAATCCCCCGGCCTCCCTCCAGTGGAGGCGCCGGAGACGGCTTCCAGAGCAAATCCTGGCCTCCATGTGCGTTTTTCTCTCTTCCCCCGCCTTGCTGCGCTCCTGTTTCGTAATGATAGCTCCCGCATGGATGCAGCCGTCCTGCCCAGATGTTTTGCAATCAGGTTTTATGACACCCATCGCCCCCCCTCTACCCGTAGGGATAGGCCCGTGGGGGGCGGGGGGGCCGGGGGATGGGGGAATGCGTGCGGGTGCATTTGGGTGCGGCCTTGCCCCTCCGCGTCCCGCGCGGGCCGTGATCGCTCGATGGGTAATGCCTTATCGATTAGGCCCGCTTAAAATTTTACAAGCGCTTAGCAAACCCGGTGTGCTGTAAATCGAACTTTTATGAATCCCCTGCAGCCGTTTTCCCGTCGGACTGCAGAGATTGTGCTTGCAGACGCTTCCCTCAGCGAGAGCTCAAGGCTGTTTAATACAGCTTTCCATACACAGCATTAATTACAGGGTTTTTTTCGACAGAGGCCCAGTTTCTTTACATTAGTTGCGTATCTGTTTTCCGGACCTGGTCTCCAAACCAAACCAGATGACTTTAAATCAATGCAGAGGCACTTTGAGGCCTGGGAGTCTTTTTTTTTTTAACCAATTTGAATTAATGATGCACTTCGGGGAGATCCATCAGATACTTTCAATTTCCAACCACTCATAATATATGGATTGACGGCGTACAGGGAGGTTTAGATAATGGAAGCTCTCCCTGACGCTGTAGAAACTCATAGTGTTTGACACATGACAGGGAGAGGGATGGGGGTGGGGGTGGGGGGGGGGGCTATGTGGTGGGGAGGGTTGGGGGGAGTCATGGCCCCTGTGAGAGAGCATTAAGTAAACGCCCTCAGGCACCAAAGCAGCGTGGTTTCGGGGGTTGACTGTTTACACAAAAAACACTGTCGAATTGGCCTTTGTTTAATATCTACACATACTTTTAAATCAGACCTCTTGTCATTTAACACATACATGTGTGCGTGTGATACGGAAATTGGTTTTAAATTAATGGCTGTGTGTCTTTTTATTGACATTTTGATCTCTGATCAAATTAGTACGCCCTCAGTGCGTTTGTATCGATTTACTGCCAATAAAGCACACACTTTATATAATTACAAAGAGGGCATCAGCACAGTTGTATGTGCTTGTACCAGGTAATCCATACAAGCCACGGGTTTGCAGGGAATACACAATACAGGCAGGTTAAAGAAAGCAAGAATTACCCAAAGATGATAATTATAATAACCGCAACATGCAAACAGTTTTACAATTATTCTGTGTTTAAAACACAGAATTTGGTCTGTATTGCATGTCTTGTGTGTCTCCTTTATCTTCTTTTGTCGTACTAATTTTCTGGCCAATAAAATATTATTGAAATCCTCTAATATCCTTATTACCTCTTCTCATTGGTCTTTCCTGTATAGATTGCCTGTTAATAATGCCTGTCAATAGCTACATCTGCTCAGCCAATAGCATCGTCTTTTCTTTGTAGCTAATCACAAGACAATCAGGAGAAACCAATAAGGATGTGACATCTCAAACACACTTTATAGCTGCCATCTTTGTTGTGTCATGCAGTGCACTTACTGGCTAACCGAAGTAGGATTACCACGATTTTAAGAAATAATGCATTGGAAATTGAGAAAAATTCATGACTTTGAACTGTTCATAACTTTTGAAAGTGACATGAAAATACACATTTTAGGAATTTAATCTATAATTTAATCATATACATTATAAAGTATCTTTATTCTTAAGTTGACTACTCTCATTTTGCAATTGTGATCTTTTATTTAAGCTCGTGGAGTGATAAATGTCCATTTCTCTGACCCTGCTTTCTTTGGACTTTTATGCAAATAATGACTTTGTTCTGTTTCATTTGCGTTCTCAAAAGTATGCATCAGCAGTAGTACGTGATGCTGAGATGTCCCTTGTGTTTGGTCGGCAGACGAGTATATTTACGGATGTAGTGATGAACGTATGCGCTTTTCTGTACAATAAGTGACCGTTTCTGTTGTTAAACACTAGGCCTGTGCGTGTGTGTGTGTGTGCGTTTGGTGGCGTTTGTTTGTTTATGTACGCTATCAGGGGATTACTGAACCATATGTCAAGTTTATTGAAATGTAACACTGCCACATGCTGCAGTGACAGACACAGGGTTCACGCTACAGAAAGCATGCATTCATAGCAAAGCAGATGGGAAAGAAAGCTTAACAGGATGAGGCTGCCATTTAGCTATAGCTAACTGTGTACGGGCCTACTGTTCAGAGTGCAGCTCTTAATGAGGCCTAGTGCGGGACGTTAGGCCCGAGATGAAATGACATCGCCGTGCGAATCAAAACGCGTCTCGTTAAATGAGAAGTTCGCGGGTTTAGGCACACGCCTCTCGTGGTCCCTGTTTGTGGTTTGGAGAGGTACGGGCGCTGTTTGCGGCCAGGAACAAGCAGCGGAATGGTGAGGCAGTTTGGGTGCAAATGAGTGAGAATCTACATGGAGTTTATTCGGTATTGCATAAGAAGGGCCATAAAAAAACACTGAGATAAAATCCTTTTTTTTTTTTAAAGAAAACGGCAGGAAGTGCGCCTTCACAGAGGTGAAACATCACCTGGAACGCCTCCAAAGCCCGGAGAAAAACTGTTTCGCCAATGTGAGATTCTAGAATGTGGAGGGAGGGAGGGTGGGGGGGGATGGGGGTGGGAGGGGGAGGCATCTCCCCAGTAATCCATAAGACTTGGCAGGGTTGCGCATTTCGATGCCTGGCTCTACAGCACCACCTACAGGTGGATTAATAACACTGCACCTCTGCTGGTGTGGTTAAGGAGAGTGCACAAACGCTGTCCTCCACCTCCTCCTCCTCCTCCTCCCTCGTCCTCCTCTCCCCCTCCAAATACACAAACCTCTCAATCCTTTGTTGCTTTTAAGGAGGGGGCCCGTTTACACATTGACTGAACGTGACCGGAGCTGTCACGCTTCTCCTTCACTTGACCCGCCCGGGCGAACGCTCTCCACACACTCCAAGCTCGTCTGGCTCTACTGCCTCCCCCCCCCCCCGTCCTACCCCCCCGTGCTGCCATCTTCTGCAGATCGCTGGCTCGGAATAGCGTAATAATGTCATCAATGACATTCAGCGTTACTTGGGCAGACCGCAGCGGATCGTATTATTAATCATTACAGTCGAGGGATTTTTTATTTCTTTTTCTTTTTTTTTCCCCCCTTATTATCGAAAAGGACAAAAGGACGGTCTGCCGCGAGTCCGCTTTGTGCTCCGCGAAGCCTCGTCGGGTCTTTTTTTCACCCGGCCGATTGTTTATTGTGTTCCTTAATAATCATCCGCAGATCCCCATATGCTCGTAATTTAGGCCGATTTATGGCGAGCCGTGAAATTGATTGGAAGGGCGGTTTGGAGACGCGTTTACTGCTCTGTTTACATAATATTTCGCGGCCCTGGTTCGTTCGGCCGGCGCTGCCGTCTGCGGAGATGAGAGGGGAGAGACTCGCAGCTGCTCCGCAGGAAGTGCCAGCTGCTCCACACAGGAAGTGGCCGCCACTCTTGCCCTCCGGAGGAACAATGTCTTTTTCGCAAATTAAGAGCGCGAAAAAAAAAGAAAAGAAAGGGTTCTTCGACAAGAGCGAAGAGTAAGCACGGGCGGAGTTCGGCCAGGATTAGAGGCGACAGGTTCCCACGCACTGAATCATAACTCCGGTGCGCTGTCATTTTCCGCTGCGGCGTGCGTTTAAAAACATCACTCAAACGAGGTTTCCCACGCGCGTGTTCCCGACGTTCTCTTAATCAAAGTGACGAGCTTTAGACAGATTGATGAGGGAGGGGACGCGGGGGGGGGGGGGGCGGGGGTACTGTGTTCCAGCGCCGTTGCTGGGGTTGTGGTTTTTGGGGTCTTGGGCGACGGTGGGTCGTTTGTAACCGTGATTTTTTTGTTTTTTTGTGTTTCTGCAGCTGGGGACTTGGGACCCGGTGCACGGGCTGAACGGCACGCTGACGGACAGGAAGCTGGAGAACAACATGCGGGGCGTGGTCCTGCGCGTGGTGACCGTCCTGGTGAGAGAGCCGCTCCCCCTACCCCCTCCCCCCCCTCCCGCGGCGCTCCCCCCTCCCGCGGCGCTCCCCCCTCCTGTCAGCCCCCCCTCCCCCCCGCCCTGTCCGACGCCCGCACCGTCGAGCCTTTTCGCTTTTTAAAGGCAGGTTTGGTCTGGGGGGGGAGGTGTGGGGGTGCAGCCCTGAAGTTTATTGAGGTTCCAGTTTTTGTTATTTCCCCTCCGGCGCCGATTTGAGCGAGGCCCCCCCTGAGAGCCTTAAAGATCTGGCGGTTTAAATTCTTCATAGCCCCCCTACCCCCCTCCCCCCCCCCCCGGCTTTGAAGCAGGTGGACGGAGAGACGGAGGAGGAGAAGGAGAACACTTTCTCCTCCGCTGCGATTCTGCCTGCT